>NC_040041.1:20062611-20106990 GCF_003713205.1 Coffea eugenioides
TACCACAATACAAAGCTGCAAGTTTTCATTCTTTATAAAGGGGAAAAAGCTTCAGCCGCACAAGCGATCAACGGAGAAGAAAAAAGAACAGCTGCCACTTTTTGTTGGCTTGGAGGAAAAATGGAGAGAGAGAAAAGAGACTAGAGAGAGAGAAACTTCAAGATCTTGATTGGAGGGTGATTCGGAATCCGATTGAGACGAAATTTTACCCACGTGATCCTCTTGTCAGACTTTACTCATTTACTGATTCAGATTTTGGATTTCTTTTTCGTTTGGTAACCTGTTTCTAAACTCACTTCTTTAACCGTTGTAGTTTTTTAGGATGATTTTGCAGTAATTTTGCTTAGTGATATTGGTAATATCATTGTCATTCGAATATTTCGGGTAAACCTGTGTATTCCCATTATTATGATAGTAGAGATTTTTGATTGGACTAGGCCCTGTGATTTTTTCCAATTTGGGTTTTTCACTTAAAAAGTTTGGTGTCATGTGTCTTTTATTTTTCCTACATTTTATTATCACTACTGGAATTATTATTTTAACTAGTATTTGGGGAAAGAGTAATTTATCTTGGGCTTACTCTGATATTGTGTGCTTGCACCAGTATCCCTTTCCTAACAAGTGGCACCAGAGCAGTCAGGTTGGGTTGGTCAATTATACTAGTTAAAAATTGATGATTCGGATAGCGGTTATATGATAAAATTAAATGCAACTAATTATTCGATTTGGAAGTCTAGAATGGAAGACTATCTGTATTGTAGAGACCTGTTTGAGTCTGTTCTAGGCGATAATGGTAGACCAACTAATATGAGTGATGAAAAATGAGTTGTTATGTACAGGAAAACTGTTGGTAATATTAAAAAATGGATTGGTCAGAGTATTTTTCAATACTTTGCTAATGATACCTGAGCTGATGTATTGTAGAAAAAGCTTGAGAGTATGTATGAACGGAAGACCGGTTTAAACAAAGTTAGTTGTCTGAAGCAAATTGCTCGGATGAGATATAAAGATAGAGAAGATATGACTGAACATTTGAGTAATTTTAAGAGATTAATAAACCAGGCAACTACGTTGAATTTGAACTTGAATGATGAAGTGCAAGCTCTATTATTATTCAGCTCATTACCAAACAGTTGGGAAACCATAGTGGTCTCCGTCAGTAATTCAGCTCCCAATGGTATGTTAACCACGGCTATTACAAAAGAGGTCGCGATAAATGAAGAGTTCAGGAGGAAGGAACAAGAAATTGTCTATAAGTTCTAGGCCCTAGTGACAGAAAAGAAAGAAAGAAGAGGGAGAGGTAAAAGTAGAGGACCTCACAACAGGAATAATAAATCCAGAGGCAGGTCTGAGTCGCAAAAAAATATTACATGCTATTATTGTAAAAAAAATGGATATTATATAAAGGAATGCAAATTTATAAAACGAGATCCGGCAGAGAAAAAGGGTAAAGCTAAGGGAAAAGATGATGAGAAGACTACAGCAGTTGTGTAGCTCATAATGACATGTTTGTGTTCTGTGATGATGGTCAGGTGAATATTATCTGTTATGGCAATGATTGGGTAGTTGATTCGGGTGCATCCTACCATGTTATTCCACACAGACATTTCTTCTCAACTTACACCGAATGAGACTTTGACTATGTTAGGATAGGTAATGAGATCTCATGCAAAGTTATTGGCATGAGAGACATATACTTGGACACAGATACCGGGTACCAACTGATCTTGAGAAATGTTCGACATGTTCCTGATATTCGTCTTCATTTTATTTATATCGGAAAACTTGACGATGAGACCTACTATAGCTCGCAAGGTGGAGGCAAATGGATTTCTACAGGAAAACTTGACGATGAGACCTACTATAGCTCGCAAGGTGGAGGCAAATGGATACTCAGCAAAGGAAATCTTGTTGCTGCCAGATGAAAGAAGCATAGTACCTTCTACGTGATGCAATCCAAGTTGAGGAAGGGAGAAATGAGTGCAGTTCGTGATTTCTCAATTGACATTTGGCATAGGCGACTTGGACACATGGGTGAAAAGGGGATTTAGATACTTGTTCGCAAGCAACTCCTACCTGAAATTAGAGATAATGCACTTAAACCTTATGTTGACTGCATTTATGGGAAACAACACAGAGTTGCATTTCAAAATTTTTTCTCCATCTTGAAAATTGAATCCGTTAGAGTTGGTGCACACTGATATTTGCTATATAAAAGATAAGCCTCTTGGTGGCGCTATTTATTTTGTAACTTTTATTGATGATTTTGCTAGAAAGGTTTGGTGTTTTGCTTTGAAACCCAAAGATTAGATTTTGGATGTGTTTAAAGATTTTCATAGCAAAATTGAAAGAGAAATTAGTAAACAGTTAAAGTGTATACGTGCTGATAATGGTGGTAAGTACAGAGGACCATTTGAAATTTATTGCAAGTCCCGTGGGATCAGATTGGAGAAAACTGTGCCAAAAACTCCTCAAAAGAATGGAGTAGCAGAGAGGATGAATAGATCTATCACTGAGCGGGTCAGATGTATGCTCTCTAATGCTAAATTGCCAAAATTCTTTTGGGGTGAGGCAATGAGCACTGCAGTCGATTTGATTAATCTTTCTTCATCAGTTCCTCTAGATGGTGACATCCCAGAGAGAGTATGGACGGGAAAAGATGTATCTTTTAAGCACTTGAGAGTTTTTGGTTGTCGGACATTCGTTTATATTCCCAAAGATGAGAGGTCAAAACTTGATGTAAAATCAAAACAGTGTATTTTCTTGGGTTATGAACATGAAGATTTTAGTTATAAGTAGTATGATCCTATTGATAAGAAGGTGATCAGGAGCAGAGATGTTATTTTCTTTGAAGATCAAACCATTGAAGACATTAAAAAAGGTGACAACCCAAAATTTTCAGATGATATTCCTACTAGTTCAAATCCAGATCCAATTCCAGTTTCAGTACCTGTTGATTTTAATCAAGGGATAGCTGAGATAGAGCAGAGAGAAGATGTTGATGATAGTGATAATCCTGTTGTTGATGAACCTGAGCATGAGGCGCCACCTATTCCATCATTGCCACCACAAGATGAGCTTAGGAGATCTACTAGAAAGAGGAGACCTACTAGCAGATATAATGCTCATGAATATGTGTTGTTAACAGATGGCGGAGAGTCAGAGTCCTACTGTGAGGCTCTAGAGAATGAGAACAAAGAAAATTGGTTGCGAGCCATGCAAGAGGAAATGGTGTCTCTGCACGAGAATCACACTTATGATTTAGTGAAACTACGTAAGGGTAAGAGAGTTCTGAAAAACAAATGGGTTTATAGATTGAAGACTCAGGAGCATAGTTTACAACTAAAGTATAAAGCCAGATTGGTTGTGAAGGAATTTAGCTAAACTTTGAAGAAATTTTCTCTCTTGTGGTAAAGATGTCATCAATTCGAGTTGTTCTGAGTATTGCAGCTAATTTAAATTCGGAGATCAAATAACTTGATGTAAAGATGACCTTCCTGCATGATGATTTAGAAGAGGAGATCTACATGGAGCAACTGTAGGGGTTCAAAGAAAGTGGGAAGAAAAACCTTATATGCCGTCTCAAGAAGAATTTATATGGGTTGAAACAGGCACCGAGATAGTGGTACAAGAAATTTGACTCCTTCATAGTAGACCACGAGTACCACAGGACTGCATCTGATCACTGTGTTTATGTGAAAAATTTTTCAGATGGTGATTTATTATTCTCTTACTATATGTTGATGATATGTTGATTGTTGGCTTTGATGCTATGAATATTGACAGGTTGAAAAAGGAGTTAAATAAATCTTTTGCAATGAAAGATTTAGATCTGGCTAGACAGATACAGGGGATGAAAATCTCACGAGACAGGCAAAATGAAAAATTTTGGTTGTCTCAAGAAAAGTATATTGAGGAGGTGCTTGACAGGTTTACATGAGTAAAACTAAGGAAGTCTCTACTTCACTTGCAGGTCACTTTAAGTTAAATATTAAGCAATATCCTACAAGTGAGAAAGACAAAGAAGACGTGAGAAAGGTTCCTTATGTGTTAGCTGTTGGTAGTTTGATGCATGTCATGGCTTGCACCAGGCCAGTTATTGCTCATGCAGTTGGAGTGGTCAGTTGGTATCTCTCCAATCTTGGTAAGGAACATTGGAATGCGATCAAATGGATTCTCAGGTTTCTCAAGGGAACTCTCAAATTGTGTTTGTGTTTCGGCAATGATAAAACTATACTAGATGGGTACACCGATGCAGATATGATAGGTGATCTTGATAATAAGAAGTCCACATCTGGGTACTTGATGATTTTTGCAAAGGGAGCAGTGTCATGACAAAATAAGTTACAAAAGTGCATTGCTCTTTCCAGTACGGAGGCAGAGTATATCGTAACTACTGAAGCATGCAAGGAGACTCTTTGGTTGTAGAAATTCCTTCAGAAATTGGGTATGAAGCAAGAGAAGTACAACCTTTATTGTAACAGTCAGAATGCTATTCATTTTTGTAAGAATTCTACATTTTATTTTCGATCCAAACACATTGATGTGAGATATCATTGGATTCGGGAAGTACTGGATTCCAAATTGTTGACACTTGAGAAAGTGCATACAAATAATAATGGTACTGACATGTTGACCAAAACATTGCCTAAGAAGAAACTCTTGTTTTGCAGACAGGAATCAAGTTTGACTATACCCCCCAAATGAGATGGAGGGGGAGATTGTTGGGTTTGTGGGCCAGCCCATTTGTGGGCTACACCACAATACAGAGCTGTAGGTTTTCATTCTTTATAAAGGGGAAAAAGCTTCAGCCGCACAAGCGATCAACGGAGAAGAAAAAAGAACAGCCACCACTTTTTGCTGGCTTGGAGGAAAAACGAATAGAGGGAGACAGAGAGAGAAACTTCAAGATATTGATTGAAGAGTGATTCAGAACCCGATTGAGACGAAATTTTACCCACGTGATCCTCTCGCTAGGCTCTACTCAGCTACTAATTCAGATTTTGGATTTCCTTTTCGTTTGGTAACACCTTTCTAAACCCACTTCTTTGACAGTTGTAGTTTTTAGAGGTGATTTTACAATAATTTTGCTTGATTGATATTGGTGATATTATTGTCATCCGAATATTTCGGATAGATCTGTGTATTCCCATTATTGTGATAGTGGAGATTTTTTACTGGACTAGATCTCGTGATTTTTTTCAATTTGGGTTTTCCACGTAAAAAGTTTGGTGTCCTGTGCCTTATATTTTTACTATATTTTTTTATCACTGCTAGCATTATTATTTGGTGATTTAATTTATTTATATTTTAACTAGTATTTGGGGAAAGAGTAATTTATCTTGGACTTACTCTGATATTGTGTGCTTGCACCGGTACCCGTTTCCCAACAAGAAGCATATTTCAATATCTTCTAAACTGGATATTTCAATATCACTTAAACTAACAATTTGTTCTTATATATCTAATCACTATATAAAAACATAAACTACCTTCACCAAGGAGTGCCATGTGGACAACTTAAATTGACTTAACATTCTTTGATTGGTTTATTGTTTTAACACTACCTTCACCAACAATTGTCATCTGCAATTGACCACTTGACATATGTGTTTGGTATATGTTTAACCATGTAGGGTTGGTTTAAAAATATGAGTGCTTGGTTGAAATTAGTGATGCATATGGTACAAATACATATAGCTTTCAATAATTTCCTATGGACACATTTAACTCTTACATTAATTTACCACTCATTTAACCGTTTCAATTTCAATTAAATGAGCCAGAAAATTGGAAAGGCACTCAAATGACTATCTCATTCTTACAATATGAGTTGAAGCCTTAATTGCCTGCATTCTTCCATTTGGGTCTTTTTTATTTCTTCAGTTTCAGATTCTTTTGGTGTTCCTTAGTCTTCGGTTTCAAATGAAGAGCATAACCTGGATAAGGCTTCGGAAGCTTTCAAACACAGGTTTCTTTCTTGGAGAAAAGTGCTCACAACCAGTATTAATCAACTAGTGCTCACGGTACTCTTTGGTAAGGGAATTTTCTATTTGTTTTAGTTGTTTTATTTGCACCCAAAACACAAAATAAATGTTGCATGGATAGAGAATCACTAGTAATTTGATTAATTTTCCCCTTTTTTATTGCATTTGGATAGAAGGGATAACAATATGGAAAAAATTATTTGCTGCATCATTGTTTTCATAAATTTGTCTTCATTATCATTGTTTTCATAAATTTGCCTTCATCAAATAATTTATCTCTTGCCACAAAGTTTGAAGATCAACAAACAGTTGCATATTCACAAAAGATCTTGGTTTGCAGGTTTGTCTTGAACTACTGTTGTTATTGTTTACTACCTGTTAGATGAATTATTTGAGAGGCAATTTCTATTTGATTTATAAAGAATGATTAAGACAATAGTTTAGATTGTTTAGAATCTTTAAAATATTACTTTCATTGATCTACTCCGGATATTGTTGATTATAGCATTAGTAGGAGCAGTGCAATAATTACTGCTATTAGCTGTACTACTGGCATCGTTCAAACAAGGCGGGGCCATCCTTCCCCCTCCCTCCTTTTTCTTGCTGTTGACTAGCAAATCTTGCCCAGTCGAAAGTAAAGTGCACTGCTAGCATTATAGCCTCAGTGACTATGAGTACCTGTTAATTCTGGCTATCATCATTCTATCCTATAGTTTTATTGCAAATACTGGGTTAGTTTAGTCAAATATTTAGTTATAGTTTAGCCACGGCGGACGGCTAGCAAGTTACTTCAGTTTATATTTATTTTTTGGTTCTAAATGATTAGATAGTAGATGTTCTAAAGTGAAAAGAAAAAAGCAATTCAAATAATATGAATGTAAATAATTGAACATTGCCCTATAATATTATGATCTATTACGTATAAATCTTATATATATAAAGCACGAATCGCTTGTGAACAGTGCAAAATGGACCAGTTATGTCGTTATTTTTGTGAGTTTAAGGGGCTTTTTGGTCTTTCGCTGATGGGTGGCAGCGGTTTTGCTGGAAATTCCCTTGTGTCGGAGTGGGTTATCCAGTAATTTTCACCAACTTTGAGGGCATTTGGTATTATTAGTGGGGCAACAAATTTTTTGGAATGGTTGGTGTGCATTTAATTTCCTTCTTCAGGTGTGCGTTTCCTTTTGTGAGCAAAATTCATAGATATCAGACTGGCTTGTGGTTAACTGTCCAATTGTACGAAATATATTACATTAAAATTAGGACCATCAAATTAAAATTAACTCCTCTTACCAACAAAAAAAATTAAATTAACTCCGCTTGCGAAGTTTATTGCATGGAAATTAAGACCGCTTCACAAATTAAGATTAGTGGTGAGTGGGCGATGTAACCTTGCACTTTCTGCAAGCTGTTGCCCGGTTGTTTCTTCAGTTAAAATGGTTAGAGGGTCTACCCGTTTTGCAATATATATATATATAAGGATCCCCATGTAAAAAATTTTTTTTTTTGCAAAAGGATAAACTTTCGTCATAAAAAAATGCAATTTAAGCAATGGATTATAGTTTTTGAACTTTTACAGTAGGCCCAACTTTTTTCTTTCGAGTATGAAAAATGATTCAATAAATACATATTTTCTAACCCTAAGCACGAGTTTATTACCCCATTTGCTAGAATAGTTCCACCAGTTATTTTTTAGCATTTTATTCTAACCATCCTTATAGACAAGTTGATTTGGAATTCACTATTTAAAGTTTCCAACTATCTCTTGATTTTGAATACCACTTTTATTAAAAAAGAAAAGAAAAAGAGAAACTCACCTATTTTAATACATGATTTAAGAACACAAAATAACCTATAATTTTGCAGCTTATGATATAGATTACCAAAAAAAGAAAATCATCAACCAAAAAAAAAATCATCAAATAATTAAGAATTATAAATCCAAAGAACCTAGAAAGTAGAAAAGAAAAATTTTGAGCTCAAGAAATTATTAGATATTGTATATATCTAAGCCATTATCTTAGTGAAAATTCAAAGAGCTTCTTCCATGCTCCTCTTACTAACCACATAAAGTGTTGCCTCCCATACAAATTATCAAAACCAAAATTATCAAAAAAAAAAAAAAAGAGATAGACAGCCTAAAAAAGGGAAGAAAGAAAGAAAAATAAGAAAATATGTATATTCACCCTTGCAATTTAAAGTTGTTTAATATTGAGAGTCCAGGATCATTTTCAATAGATGATGTCCTGTCCAAAGAAACCATTGGTGCTTCCTCAATTCTTGAACACTTTTAATCTATCAATCAAACAATCATCTGAATTGCAACAGAAAGAATAGGATCCAATATGAAATCTTGATTAGGAGACATGTATAGCCATATGCCTTTTAGTTCTACCTAACTGTAGGCATTGATTACTTATTAATGCTACATTAAGAATGTTAAATAATCATGCCTTTTAGTTCTGTCTAATTTTAGGCATTACTAACTGATTAATGCTATATTAAGAATGTAAGATAACCTGATTTCAAAGTCGTGTTTATTTGTGCAATTAGGAAAAAACACACACTCACACACTTGACTACTATATCTAACAAAGAAAAAAAAAACACAAACATAATAGCAAAATAATGAGTTTCAACTACCTGACGCATAGCGTCAGGGCTAAAAAACTAGTTTAATGTAATATACGAATGGCCTATATTTTGACTTGAGTTTGCTTCTCTAAATATATGTTCCACTAAAAGTTTAACTACTATAGACTGGCTTTTTGTTTTTCACTTTACTTGGTTCGTTGTTGATGATTGAACGGTGGTCAATTTTTCATCTATTAGAAATATAACTAAAAGTTTAAAAATACAAACTCATTCCATAACCAATTTCAAAACTACAAATTTATATACTAGTATATATATATATAATTTGGCTAAAGTTCAAATTTGGCTTGTGTTTTGATTAGTGTATATAAATATGTGCAAAATTCAAACTAATCAACTTTGGCTCAATAAAAACTTGTTTGAAATTAATTTGATAAAAATGAACAATCCAAACTTGTATATATATATATATATGTGCATGCGCGCGCTCAAATGAACACATGCATTCTAATGAACATAAATGTGCACTTCAACTTGCTTTGGAATGTCGACAACATTCCTCTTACTGCTACTTATAATCTGATTTATAGCAACTTATATAAGCATAGTTTAGCGAATATGAATGTGCACTCTAGTGAACACAAATGTGCACAAGCGTTACCCAAATTTGAATCCGAAATTAAACACTGATTGATAGGGTGTAATTTGTAGAATATTTACATGCATAAGTTGCTAGTTAACTATATTATTTGAGCTTTATTTTGAATGGAAGCTACTTAATGTTGCTCTAATATTGTTCTAATAGGTGAAAAGTTCAATTGAAAAGAAAATAGAATAAAAATGTGGCACGAAAAAGCAATGGAAGAAGAAAATATGAAGAGTAAAGGGTTGGCAGAATTGACATATTTCAGTATTTAGGCAATAACTTGAGCTACCAAGATCGAATTGAAATGATTCTTAATTCATTTTGAAACTAAGAGAATGTTCTACAATTCTTATGAGATATTAAAGTCTGGTTCTCATGTTTTCATAGCCAAAAAGTCCGAAGTATTGAAGTATAGTTTCACTGCAATGCTCTTTTGACTAGTTCTTAGTATTTTAGGCATATCTCAATGTCCATATCTCCAAATGAGATGTTTTTTTTGGCATTGGAAAGCTAATTCTAAGGGCTACAACTTTCATGTTTCGCGCAAGAGTTGATTTGGTCTCATTAATAGAGATTTTTGGCTTCTAAATGGATTCATTTGTAGATCCCAAACAATCTGTCTATGGATTTGTTATAACATGCGTCGGTATCATTTCGATCTTCTAGCCGGTGTTTTTCTGGTACCAACTCTGTCACAGGAGTTTAGGCCGGAGTTGGCGTTGGAATTCATCAGAAAAATGAGCGAAATTGTCATTTTTCAACTCCAATAAGCCCAATCCTATCCCATTTCAGATAATACTTTAAGAAACTACAAATAGAGGGAATTTAGGACATTTTGAAGTGTGGAAAACATTAGCCTAGTTTAGTTTTAATATCTTTTCATAGTTTATTTTTGAGAGGTCAAGATCAAAAGAAGGTGAATCAAGAAGTGTTCAAGGAGAAGACTGGAGCAAGCAATTGAGAAGTTTACTCACCTTTTTTCATATATTTGTAGCAACTCTTTGAATTCGTAGTTTGAATTTCCTAATTATGTTGAACTAAATTGTTTCTAGAATTAGGGTTTTTATGAAGGAATTTGATTAATTTTTCTGGTTTGATTTCTTGCCATTTGCTATGATTTATCTATCTTGATTTTAATTACGTGTTTATACATGATCACCATAGACATGATTTTTGGGTTTATACCAAACTGAGAGACAAGATACAGCCATGCACTAGGTAGATAAATACACTTAGTCTAATCACGAAAGTAAATTAGGATTTGTATGATACATTTATATCACCAAAGTTCTTAATGGGTTTAATTGAATACTTGCGATCTCAAGAGAAACGTAAGATTTAATTAGGCACACGTTAGATGTATTGAGAGATAATCTAAAATACAATTGTGTGATGCATTTATGGTTTGTTAAGAAATTAACTAGATTATTGACTCAAATTCTAGATTAAAACGTGAAACCCTAGGCTCATGTCTATTGTTTTCTCACCACTACTTTATTTGAACTGATTATTATTTTATTGCTTAGTTAGAAAATACAACTCTTTGAATTTAAATTTTATTATTTTGTTTGAATAATTAAAGTAGAAAATTAACTCATCCCTGTAGGTTCAACCCTAGAATATTCCAGGTAATTTATTACTACGATTAATCTTGTGTGTTTGCAGAAATTCGTTGATCAAATTTTTAGCACCATTGCCAGGGACGATGCTTAATTTTCTTCCTTTAGTTATTAGTTGTATATATTCTTAATCTTTTGTTTGTATTGTCTTTGTTATTTTATAGGCATCTATCTCCTTGGAGTTCAGTAAATTGGGAAATTCAAACAAGTCCAAGATGGCAGTAGATAGTAGGAATAATGTTGAACTTCGGTCGAGGGACATCCAACATCTTGTGGTTGCGACTTATTCTCACTGCAGTCGATTGAGTGATGGGGCAAGGAACTATGAGTTGAAGATCTTGCACTTTAAACATGCTCCCATCCTTTAATGGTTTTCCTAGTGATGATCCTCTCTCCTTCATTCCTGAATTTTACTCTGTGGTACAAACTTTTTCTTTACCTGGAATTACCGAGAATGATCTTCATGTGAGGTGCTTTCCATTTTATCTTAAAGATCGTGCAAAATCATGGTTGTTAAATTTACCAGAGGGGTCTTTGAGAACATGGAAATATGTTTACAATATATTCATGATGAAGTGTTATTCACCTTAGACGACGCTTGACTTGAGAAATAAGATTTGTACATTCTTTCAAATTAGGGAGAGCCCATTCATGAAGTTTGGAAATGTTACAAGCTGCTACTTGCCCAATGTCTTTATCACCAGTGCCCTTTTGCTCGACAAGTGCAATTTCTCTATGAGAGGTTGAGCTTAACAACTCAGAACATGGTATATGTTGCAGTTGGAGGGTATATTGGGGACAAGATACCTAAAGAATTAGTAAATCTTTATGAGTTACTTTCAAGTAACTCGCAACAGAAGGCGATCCGGGGTAGAAGGATGGGTGACTATGAAGTGGACGCATCAAAGGATTTGGGTTCATAGGTTGCTGGACTAAGTCGTTAGGTGCATCAGATGCAATTAATGTTAAGTCGTGACACTCAGTCTTAGGAACCATATTCATGCTATCACATGTATGGGCATACAACTGCAGGTTGCTACAATAGAGAACCTCCTACCATGTGTAGAGAAGTCAATTTCACTGGAGCATATGATAGGCAGTATTTACAGCCTAGAAATACTTCTTTCTCTAACATGTATAATGACGGGTGGAAGAATCACCCGAATCTTTCTTGGAGAAATTAAGGAATTAGTCTTTCAGGACCACTTGGGTTCCAAAATGTGCAGTAGACCTCTCAATATCCGTTCTCGCCTACTCCAGAGAAAAAATTCAAGTGTTGAAGATATGATACTTCAATACATGCAAAAAATGGATCAGATAGCATAGTTGCAACAAGCCTCAATTTAGAATCTTGAGAGGCAAATGGGTCAGTTAACTAAGGCATTGATTGAAAGGAAGCAGGGGAGATTGCCCAATAATACAAAGATGAATCAAGTGGAGTCTACTATGGCATTATCCTTTTGTTCAGTAAAGGTGTTGGATAATCCTACTGATGAGTTGAAAAGTACACCCAAGGAGGAAGGTGCAGTAGCTGACAAGAGAGGCAAGAGTCAAGAGAAGATACATAGTTTGGGCAAGGGGTTTCGAGTTGAATATCAATCTATTAAGGTGCCCGAAATTAAAGCTTATATGCCATCTATTCCCTTTCCTCATAGGTTGAAGAGTTCTTATCAAAGATTCTTAGAGAGATTACAAAAGCTAGAGGTGGATATTCCAATTGCTGAAACTATTGCAAATATGCCCTCTTATACTGAATTTTTTAAGGAGATTGTGCCTAAAAAAGAACAAGTTGGAGGCATTTGGAAGAGTTCAGCTTTCTGAGGAGTGTAGTGCAGTACTTCAAAACCATCTTCCTATCAAACCAATGGATCCAGAGAGTTTTACAGTACCTTGTTATTTTGAGAATATTTTAATTGAAAGGTACTTGTGTGACCTTGGTTCCAGTGTTAATCTAATGCCTTTGTTCTTTTTTAGGAAATTAAAGTTTGCTAAGCTTGCACACACAAATATGAGTCTACAATTGGTAGATCGTACAGTTCATTATCCTATTGGCATTGTAGAGGACATGTTTATAAAAGTCGGTAAATTTTATTTTCCTATGAGTTTTCTTGTCCTAGATATGGAGGAAGATATTTCTATGCCTATAATTCTAGGTAGAGGATTCTTAGCCACGAGAGGTGCTCTTATTGATGTACCTAAAGGGAAAATTACTTTAAGAGTAGTTAAAGATGCACAAGAATTTAAGGTGTTTAAAACTTTGAAATGTCCCTCATATGATGAGTCTTGTTTACATCTTGATGCTATTAATATTGTTTCTAATGATGTGTTTATCCATGAGTCATTATTTGATCCATTAGAAGGTGTCACTGCTTCGAGTGTGGATAAGGATGGGAAAGATATACATTCTTTTAGCATGGAACAAAACCTAGTACTCACGCTCCTGCAGGATATTCACAAGTATTCTTATTGTACAGTGTAGAAGCACGACATAGTTGTGAAGAAAGAAACCAAGTTGCTTTCTCAGCATTACCTTGTGAGCCTTCCAAAGCATAACGTGGCAGCAATTAGACGAAGTGAAACTTTTTATCTTCCTTGAACTTATCTAGTTTTGTCTAGCTGAAGACATAAAACTTAACAGTTATCAGGAGGCAACTCGACTATCTTGTTAACTTTATTCAATATTTTTCTTATTTTTGGGATTAGTGGTGGTGCTTATTTCTTTAGAATTTTATTGCTTTCTAGTTTGGGTTCTTTGATGGTGTGTTTAACCCATATTTATAGTGTTCACTTGTTCTTTTATGTTAATAGGATGGGTTCTTGAGTTTGACTATTGGATGCTAACTTGCAACTTCCCTCTCACCTTACTTAGTTTTTGGTATTTCATTTGTTATCAAGGGAGTTTCACTTTCATCTATTTTCTTGACATTATTATTTCATTATTTTATCCCCAACATTGAGGACAAACTTATTTTAAGTTTGGGGGAGAAGTAAATGCGTGAAGCAAAATTTTTGAATTTTTGGTTCAAATTTTTCAAAATTTTGTTCTTATTATTGATTCCCTAATAGGCAATGGCTTATATTTCGAGTATTATTATTGTTTAAGCGTTATATTTTTAAATGTGTTTAAGTGTTAAATGGTGCAGCCTTAGAAGACTTCTTTGGTGAATAATTGATATTTTGAAACTTTTTCAATTTTTGGCTAACTTTTTTGGGTATTGTAAATATTTTTCTAGTGAACTTGACCTAATTATTAATCTTAGTTCTCTGTATTGTTGGGATATGAAGCAAACTTTTGTGCTCTTATTTGTTTGTGCTTAAAAGTTTATTTTATTAAGTTGAACTACACTCCGCTGGTTGTCGTTGTTTAGTAATCAGTGGTTTTCACCTAAAAGTGTCTACTTTCGCGTCAAAAAATGGCAATAATTATGAGTATGTGTTTCTTAAGAGGTGAACAGTTGAGTAATCGGACTCCTTCATTTGGAAGATGTTGAAATTCGCGTCAAAAGACTTGAATGGCTGAGAATTAAGTACATTCCCGTTATTAAAATGTGAAAAAAGATTAAGAGTGGGGAAATTTGAAAAAAAAAGAAAGAGAAAAATAAAGAAAAAAGAAACAAAAATGTGGATTATAATAATAACTTATGGATCCTTGTGGTTATATGTTTGAGATTTTGCTTAATAGCTCGGCCATTTGCAGAAAAATACTTGTTAAATATTTTATATACCTAATTTAGTTAGTCGGAGTTGAAAGGGTCTTTGGTATTAAAAGTTAACCAAAAAAGTGTCCATTTGCTTTTCACTATTGACACTTGACACTTAGAATGGTTACTTTAATAATGATAGTCTTGAATATAGTTATTGTGTGTGTTTAATGGTTGTTCTTGTAGTTGAGGACATGCACAAACTAAGTGTAGGGGAGTTTGATAGGGTGTAATTTCTAGTACATTTATATGCATAAGTCACTAGTTAAGAATATTATTTGAGCTTTATTTTCAATGCAAGCTACTTAATTTTGATCTTATATTGTTCTAATCGGTGAAAAGTTCAATTGGAGAGAAAACGGACTAAAAACATGGCACAAAGAAGCAATGGAAGAAGAAAACATGAATAGTAAGGGGTTTGGAAGGATTGACATATTTCGGTATTTTGACAATAACTTGAGGTACCAACTTCAGATTGAGATGATTCTTAATTCATTTTGAAGCTAAGAGAATGCTCTATAATTCTTATGAGATATTATAGTTTGGTTCTCACATTTTCATAGGCAAAAGTCCAAATTACTGAAGTATAGTTTTGCTGCGATATTCTTCTTGCTAGTTCTTGGTATTTTGGGCATATCTCAACGTCTAGACATCCAAATGATATAATTCTTATGGCATTGCAAGGCTAATTCAAAGGATTACAACTTTCATATTTTGAGCAAGAGCTGATTCAATCTCGTTAATAGAGATTTTTGGTTTCAAATTAGATCTGTGCACAGATCCCAAGAGATCCATCCACGGATCACCATTTCATTTAATTCTTTCTCAATAGGCCAGTGTTGATTTTGGTCTTTCTGTCGGTGTTTTTCTGATGCCAACTCCGGCACCAGAGTTTAGGCTGGAGTTGGCTCCAGATTTCATCAAAAAATTGTGTGAAATTGTAGTTTTTCAACTCCAATAAGCCCAATTCAACCCCGTTTTTAATAATACTTTAAGAAACTATAAATAGGGGCTATTTAGGATCTTTTTAAGTATGGAAAACATTAGCCTAATTTAGTTTTAGCATCTTTTTATAGTTTATTCTTGAGAAATCAAAATAAAATAGAGCCGAATCAAAGAGCATGCAAGGATAAAACTAGAGCAAGCAATTGAGAAGTTTACTCATTCTTTCTCTTATCTTTGTAACAACTCTTTGAATTCATGGTTTTAATTTCCTAATTATGTTGAACTAAATTGTTTCTAGGGTTAGGGTTTTATGAAGGAATTTGATTAATTTTTCTAGTTTAATTTCTTGCCTTTTGCTATAATTTATCTATCTTTGTGACGGCCCGGTCCCACCTAGGGCATACCCTAGAAGTTAGCGGACCGCCTGTCTGGCTCTCGTCAGGATTCATTCATATGAACTTCAGAGACATATTACCATTGAACAACTAAACATTTACTCTTAAGTACAACTCCAATCAGCTTAAAACATAAATTTGTCCAATAAAAGAAACAAAATACATGTTCCAAACATCTATTCTTAATATTACACCAACTCAAAACAAAAGATTCAACCGTCTCCAAATACAAAGGGAACCATGACTACAATATATACCCACAATGATGGATCTTCCCAAAATAACTTTGTCATTCAATTCAATCACTTTTCAATCTCCAACTCTTGTAAGGAAAACAAAGCTAAAGGGCTGAGCTAAACCTCAGTCAGGTTTGCCGAGCAAGTAATATTTAATAAACACTTAAATTAGTACAATTAAACAAGTAGTGCACATTTCATGGTACAATCACTTCCATTAAGCAATTGAGGAAACACTTCACTAAACAATCACTTTTAAAAGGATACGGTGCTCGCATTAGAGGCACTTCAATGTCATTCAGCATTCATTTCAATGTCAAGAGACACTCATTTCACTGTCATTGTACATTCATTTCAATATCATTGCACATTCCACCAATTCACCTCCTTATGTCCTCCAAAATAATAAACAATCCCTTACATTCAATAATCTCCCAACCTCATGGTAATACTCGAGTATATCGAAACATTTACCCAAAGTTACCGTCCTACCCGACCAAGCCCTTTGCTGGCTCGAATAGTCAGTTGAACAGAGGGTTTTGGGGCCCAGTTCAGCCGATACAGCGAGGCACACATACGGCTTACATTCATACACACTTACATTAACATTTAGTCAATTATCAACCTTCAATCTCAACTAAGTCGAGTGCGATAAAGTACACTCCCGACTTAGAAGGCGAGCGACAATTGAAATACACTTTACAATGATTCATTTAGCAATATTTTATAATAAGCACATTTGCCACATAATTGGACTTAAGTACACATAAATAGTTAAACACATAAATTCGGAAAACATTCACCAAATACTTAAATAAATTACTCTCGAGCCTCGGGTTCGTTTCCTGGCTCACTGCTACTTCCTGAGACAAGTTCATAATTCCAAAGTAAATATATATAATTTATAGATGTTCACCTATTATTTATTATTCTATTATTTAAGTATTAAAATCAAGTTTGACTTTAAAATATAAAATATATTCAGTATTTGTTCCATATTTCTTTTCTAGACTTATTGATTTTATCATTTTAAACCAAGAAATAAATGTATTTTTCAAGTTTATAATTTATAAAATATTTACATTAGGATTAAATCATTTTCCACCCAAGATTCTAAGATTAAAGCTTAGGAGTACTCCATTGGTTCCCTTTTAAATTAAACTCTAGGTTATTTGTAAATTAAATTTTATTCCACTAAACCAACCCCTCAAATTTTATAATCTTTAAAATATTCGTGAAGACAAGATTAAGTGATTAGCAACCGTTTTATGTATCTAATTATATTAAGTTGGTTTAGGGTTCCAAAATATTATAGGGGTTCACTTCATTACTATGTTAGCTGTTAAATCAAGTTCTAGCAATATATACAGTTCGGCATTCATTGTTTCCCCTAAATCCTTTCTTTCAATCTCCTGTCCCAACTAGCTAAGTTAACTACATTCCCAACCAGCTAAGTTAACTACATTCATTAAGCTACAAAGTAGCCTTGTACAGAATGTGGAAAGTTTTGCAGTTAACTTAGAGGAAAAACTGATCAAGTCTTCCTTCTTTCTCTCGGCCATAAGGTAGTACAGCAGTACTTTTCATAGTCTTCCTCTCATTTGCTTTAGTGTAACCTTGCTCATGATGCTAAACGTAGCTACTAAACCACAGGGCAACCTCAGTTCTACCTGTGGAAGTTTACAGGGTTAGCAGCTTTTCTTTCCAAGGTTAATTTCCTCCCTCTCGGATTCACAGCAGGTTGCATCAGCTTCCCTTTTATCAAATTTAGTCAAGCTTCCAGAAGTTTTCTAATTTCCAGGGCACCTATCTGTTAAGGTAAAGAGTTAACATGTCTTTCAAGTATTCGTCAGTAAGGTTTCAGAATCAGTAACAACAGGTTATGTAACCTGCCTCATTCCCGCAGCCAAGCCACCTGCAGTCAGTTGAGTTCATTAGTTCTGCTTGTTTCTGTCTCACTTGTTGAAGTTCAAGGACTTTATGGCATGCTACAGCTTGCTACACAGGTTTAGAAGTTAAGGGTTGCAGGGAATATCTAGAACTTTCGATCAGTTCTGCGCAGTCGAAGCTAACGGATTCCAACAGGCAGTGACTTAGCAGCTGAGTTTTCCCTTTGGTTTCTCTTCAGTTTTGTTTTCCAGCTACTTGTACAGAGTATATTGATCCACTACAAATTATCCGAGATGAAGTATGGCTGTTTATGATCAGAATTCAGAGGAGAAGCTGGACTAAGTCTCATGCCTGAGGTTAGCAGCAAAATCTGATGCATGGCAGCCTGCATCAGACTTCCTTCGAATTCAATTCTCTCATTTCATGCTCACCTCCTCATGCGTGAAGCAATCAAGATGCCATGCACACTTTACAGGTTAACACAGGATACTTTGGAGCTATTATTCATGAAAATCAACCAAAATTCTCCATTTCCCTTTTCTGATGAAACTGACAGTAGTTTAATAAATTACACTTAGTTACTCCAGCTCACGGTTCCAACTTTTACAAGTTTCTATGGCTATAATTCACCTTATAAACTGAAGAGAAATCTGTTACATGCACCTCTTATCATTATTATCCCAAGAAATGCTATTAACAGTAGCAAATTCCAGCTTTAACTCAGATTCTGCAATTTCTTTTCTTTCCTGCAGTTTCACAGTTTCTGCACGAAACTTCCTTGAACTAGAAGCTGAATTCCTAACTAAGCTCAGCATGTATAGCTCATGTTAACTAATTAAACCAACCAAACAGAGATTTGTTATAGCGTTTACGCCTTCCTCCTAAAGTTTAATGTTGCAGGCTGCTCAGATTGCTATTCCAACTGCTCAGGTCCTATCACTCGACCTCCCGGTTCCCTTGCCTTCGTTTGTATAATTTTCTGGGTTAGCTGATGGTGAAGCTCGCAAACTCTTTTCCTCACACTCAGTCTCACTCACTCTCGCTCCCGTTTTTGTACGAAGCAAGAAAGGAAGAAAGCTGTCTGTTGCACTCTCAATCACCACTTGGACTCAGCAGGTGATCACTCTTTGTTTTCTCTCTTTCTCAAGTCTTTCTCTCAGGAAGATAAATTTTCTCGACTCCCTCGGCTCTCTCTCTTGTTTATCTCTCGGCCTTATTGTTTAAGAATGCTCAAGTTATTTCTTTTCGGTGGAAAGTGGCAGACAAGAACATATAAGATGCTTCCCTCGGTTCTTCCACCTACCAACTCCAATTCAAGTCCTCACTCCACCGTTTATGCTTTAGCAGCTTTGGTGTCTGTTTTCTTTAATTCTTCCTTAGGTCGCATGGTAGTTAGTCGGAAGTTTAAGGTTGGTTTGGTCTTTTAATTTTAGTTCATTTGTTTGCCATGAGTCCAAAATTTTATTGTCTCACACATTGACTCCAAATTTCTTTTATTCTAATTTGTATGTACCTTGAAAAATTTTGCTTATCGATCTAGTAGATTTTCACACATTTAACTTTAAGAAAAATTAATTAGTCATGTAACTTATACAACTATATAATATATTCAAATGGGTCAAATTACAATATGCATATCATATGTTTATTTGATTCATATAAATTTTTCTTTTTACACCAATCTAGGATATTTCTAAATTCTCAATTTTTATAAAAATTCAATTAGGCATTTAATTTAACCACTTATTCGTTATATGTTATATTTTCAATATCAAAATAAATGCAAAGCACACACGTAATTTTCTCGAGTTCTCACAATCTTGATTTTAATTACGTGTTTATGCCTGATCACTATAAACATGATTTCAGGGTTTGTATCAAACTGAGAGGCAAGAGACAGCCGTACACTGTGTAGATAAGTATACTTAATTAGTCTAATCACGATAGTAGGTTAGAATTTGTGTAACTCACTTATATCAACAAAGTTCTTAAAGGGTTTTGAATACTTGCGATCTTGAGAGAGACGTAGGATTTAATTAGGTACACGTCAGATGTATCGAGAGATAATCTAAAATACAATTGTGTGATGCATTCATGGTTTGTTAAGGAATTAACTAGATAATTGTCTCAAATTCTGGATTAAAATCTGAAACCCTAGACTCGCGTCTATTGTTTTCTCCTAATTACTATTTTATTGTTTCGTTAGAAAATACAACTTCTTGAATTTCAATTTTGTTATTTTATTAGAATAATTAAAGTAGAAAATTAGGTCATTCCTGTGGGTTCGACCCTGGAATTCTTTGGGTAATTTATTACTACGATTGACCTTGTGCGCTTGCAGAAATTCATCGATCACTAATCACTTAAGTTGTGTACGTAAAGTATTGGTTTCGTATTAAGAAAAGGGTTAATAATTATTAATCTCCTTAAAATACACCTCATTTGTCACTTTAGCACCTAACCTTTTTCTTGTTCACTTTTATCCCCTACTGAACAAAATTACCCCTCTTTTATTCTGAACTCTTATTTTTTGTTCTCTCATTTGTTTTTTTCCTTTCCCCTTTCTTCTTCCTTTATTTTCTTTGTCTCTTTCTTCTTTCTTTAATTCTTCCTTTTTCCCACAAGAAATTTCATCTTAGAGATTGAAGCTAAAAAAGAGAAATTGTAAAGATCTATCTTCTCCTCAAATAATTAAAAATATTTAAACCACTTTCTCAAAATACGATTTTTTTAACCTTTCAATTCTTTTGCTTTTTCCCCTTTTCATTTCAATTTTTCATTTTATTCTTAAGAAAATATCACAAGATGAACTTGTAACCTGATTAATAATCATTAATTGCAATTTCCAACATATGGCATCACACAAAAGATTGAAATTCACTTTTAATACCTTTCAAAACTTCATCCAAAAATGAAATTACAAACTGAAGATAAAGTTTTCCGTTGAAATGGAGTTTTCTACTGGGAAGGATGGAAAAGAGAATAAAGAAGAATGAGAAAAAGAAAAAAAAAAGAGGGGAAAACGAGTGAGAATCCTAAAATTTTCACATTTTCTCAGTATTTTGTTTATTTTCACCTTCCTTTTAAAAATGAAAAGAATTTGCTATCCATTTCTAAGGAGGGTTTGCATTGCATATATGTGAATGTGTGATGTGAGATATGAATATATGTCTATGAGTTGGAAGAGTGGATGAATGCGGCATTTGAACTAGGAAAAGAAGAAAAATTTTGTGAAAAGGGGAAAGACCAAATCCGGCCAGTTCTTGGCCGGATTGCTGAAGGGTTTTGAAAAAAAATTGATTTCTCCTCTGTCTTGAATCCGGCCGGAAATCCGGCCGGATTGTGACATGGCACAGGCGGCCACCAACTTTGACCGGCTGTTTCCTTCCTTCTTATACTGCTTTTGGCCCTAAAATATCTTCATTTCTTCCCTTGCTCAGCCGTGCATCATAGAGAGAAGAAAGAAAGCTCTTCATTTCCTAGTTTCAATTTTTGCTCGAATCTTGAGATTTCACCGTTGGATTTTCAAACTACTCCATACAAGGGTATACTAAGGAGGTTTAAAGCTTTTGACGGAGTGATTTTTGAAAGGAAAGTTTTAAGGTGCTATTTTTCTTGAGTTATAAGGTGAGTTGCTAAGAAAGTTCCCTTTTTGTTTTAATAATGGTATATTAGTGCTTCGTAGTGGTTAAATATGTTGTTTTGTGGACGATTTCATGGGTTGAAGGAGTTTATGGTGAATTTCTGATTTATTGGGGCTTTTTCTGATTTTATATGATAATTATGGGTTGGCCTTGGATTGATAGCTCTAAATGGTGTTAAATGGAGCTTTTGTGCGTTAATTGCAATTGTTTGCAGAAAATTTCTGGTTTGTACGGAAATTCCGGTTTTAGGGTTTAATTTGGGGGTTTTCTTATGGTTGGCTTTTAAGATTCTAATTGGCTTTGATTGAAGGGTATTGCGGCCTAATGGGATGTGTTTTATTGCTTAACCGTATGTGTGATTGTAGTTAATTGCTATGAGAATGGGTGTTTGATTGTAGGGTGAAAATGAAGAATTTAGGGGGAAATGCCGTCCGTTTATTTTCTTGTAATATGAGTGAGTTAAAGTGGTTTTGGAAATGTGTTTTGTGTCAAGTTGGACGTATTTCATTGAAGACTACATCGGTTCTCTCGAAGGGTGTTCGAGGAGTTAAACTTCTATTTGAACTTGTATATTTTCGTTTGGTGAATATCATGATCGTTTTACCATTTTAAAACATGATACCTCTTCAATTGGAAACTCCAAATGTTTACTTACTCCTTACCAAAATAAAGAGGTATGCATTAGAGTTTTCTCGGCTACGAGAAAACTACTTTCAAGTGAGGTTTTAAATGTAAAATTAAGATATTTTGTCCTCCTTTTCACGTGATTTTCATCACAACATTTGTATATAATGTCTACTTGATTATAAGTTGATTTTGAGCCACATAAATGATTCCGAAAAAATATTTCTTTAGCCTATCTAGTTGAATTCTGATTTGTCTTTGGTCCAAATGTTTTCCGTTGGAAATTTTATAACCCTTTTGAGTTTAGTTTTGCGTTTGGTTTATGAAACCCTAGTTATTCCCGTCCACAGATCCAAATGCCCTCTTTTCACTTTAAAGTCATCTTTATACATTTTACTAGTAAATAGTCGGGTTTCTGTGATTTCACCTAATTGTTTTGCTTGATGAACTGTAATATGCTCTCTTGTTTAATCTTAGGTTTCATTGGTGACTGAGGGTAATATCCGGAAGGATATTTTGGGACGTTATTTTGCATAAATAGGTGAGTGTTTCTTGTTTGTTATGTTTTCTTGATTGTATGGCTTGTTATGAACGATTGATAACATGTTAAATGCGTTCTATGATTGCCAAAACGAGTTTTCTAGGCGAGTGTGTACTTTATCGCACTCGACCTAAATGAATGTGAAATTTTCAATGATTGAATGATTACATGTGCATGAATGTAAGCCTGTTGGCTGAACTGGGTCCTGCCCTTCGTTATCGATCGACTCGAGTCAGAAGCAGACTCGGTCAGGCGATATGGTGACCCTGGGTGAATGTTTGGTATACTCGAGTATTATCTTGTAGTCTGGTGGAGTCCGGCCAATGTCCGGAAAGGGGTTAATGAAATGAATGAACGATTGGTACTATGAATGAGGGGTTTTACTTACAAAAATGCATTTTCAAATGATTGGAGAAATAAGGAAATGAAAGGAGAATGAATGAATGAATGGCTCCCTGTGAGCACGTATCTTTTTAATTAATGTGTTATTATCGCTTTATATTGTAAATGTTTCTTGACTTATTGTTTGATTTATTGTTTGATCATCGCTTTCAATGGACTTATTGTTTGATTATGTGTGGAACCTCACTGAACTTTTAACTCATTCCTTTAGTTTTATTTTCCTTAACAGGGGAAGGCGAGTAAGGACAAGAGCTCGGTATAGACTAGCCTAGTCTAGTTCTTTGAACTTCTGTAATGGTTCTTGCCCTAGCGTTTGGCACGGGTTGGATGTATGAAGAATTGAGAACCCTTGTACATTTGGTGATATAGGCAACCCTAGGGGAAGACCCTCCTAGAACCTCCCAACCTTGTAATTATCAGAGCTGGATCTTTTCTCCCAACAGAAATTGAACTCGATTGTTCTCATGAACTCAAGACCTCTGACACACAAAGGTAATCAGCAACCTTAAGCAAATAAGGATGGATGAAGCGACACCACGATTAGGGAACAAGCTAATCGATAAAGTCTGATTTGAATCCTAAGCTATGAACTCAAGAATTCAAGAGTAAGTTCGATTAAGAACTTGAAGGAAAATTCCTCACGATTTCTGGTTGTAATAATCTGTCCTTACTCATACAAGAGGTACCTTTTTATAGGCTAAAACTAGGGCAAAATCCGGCCCACATAAACCTGGAAGAAATTCGGTCCACATAAAGAGCTTAAAGAGCCAGCTCTTTAAGGCTTTCCGATAAGGCCCAATAAGTAATAAAATACTCAACGCCTAACAACTACTAAACTAGACAGTCTTAAAACAACTACCAACTAAGCTAACAAGTATGAGATCATTCCTTCACTTCAAACGTACAAGTGAACAAAGTAACTTCATGGTCCATCAAATCTTCAAACCTAGCTTGCTCCTTGCTTGTATGGTGAATGATCAAGGCTCGTAAAGCTTCCTTCACCCTCTTGGATCTTGATCTTGTCATCGGACCGCCAATGTGGACCAAAGGATCCTTGACCCAAGGTTGAAGTTAATTATTGCACACCCGTATCCGCATCATTCCCTCTTTCCTCGAAAAGATTCGTCCTCGAATCTTCAAAGTCTCCTCTTGAAAGTGAGTTGTCCACAAATCGATGCTGCGCTTAAAGGACAGCAATGTTGGAAGTAGACGAATGACTACAAGCCATGTTGCATGTCGTTTGGTCAGCTTCGGGAAGCTCTCAAACAAGAACATGCGCCAAGGTAGGAAAGAGCTTGTGTAAGGCATGTGAAAATCCCAAGTGGCAATGAAAAACTCTCTAATTAGTCTTTGGTCATGGATCTTCACATTGACACCTTGATTGTGCAAAGGAGTAAAATCCAACACTAGTTGACATTGATTTGAATCATCTTGCATGGATAAATTGGGAGCAACTTGTTGCATGGATGAGGCACTAAACAACTCGTGGAGGATAGCTTTGGGATCTTGCGTGACACACAATTTCTCATCTTCCAACATATAAGGTAGCAAACAATTGAATTCCACTTCATGAGAGTTACTTGAACTAGCACAAGTTGAAGTTGACAAACTGAGCACTTGGCCACCAGCTTTTGGCTGTGTGAATAAGCATGAAAGATCACCACCTTTAGTTGGAATAAGCACGAAATCAGGTTGTAAGTCTTTAATCAAAACTGACAAATTTTGGACAACTTTACAACCTACAAAAACAAAATAACCTTCAACTTGAAACAAATTAGAAATTGGGTAAAGAAGTAATGGTACATCATCAACTAAATGGTAAGAAGGTATAGAACAAGTTTTAAGTGTGAATACTCCCTTTGCCACTTCATTATTCCTTCCACCAATTGATTCAACTTGAGAAGGCATTGCTAGCCTTTTACACTTTCCTTCAAAATCTGCATAAGAAATACAAGTGTTAGAATGGAAATTATACTCAAAAGAAGGTAAAGATGAAGAATGAACCATAGGTAGTAAATGAGAGTCAAAGTTTGGAATTCTCCCTTCATGGTTGGTTTGAATTGATTCCCCTTTGGTATGGACAGATTTGAATTGAGTTTGTTCCATGAGGTGATCCCAAATAGATTTAATTCCTAAAAGACAAACTCCATGGAAACTAGTGAATTGTACAAGTGACTTTGGAATGGAGCATGGCATGACTAACTTCACTTGACTTTGCTTAATCTGCACAAATGAAGAAACACTAAATAAAGCAAAGGTAAGTTCATTCGAAAAACAATAAGCCCTCACATTTTTGCTCAAAATCGGCTCACTTTCTCTTTTTTCTTCCTTTTTACCACTCATCTCATCAAATTTTTCCATCTCTTTATCTAGCTTAACGCCCTCGATTGTTTTCTCATTATCAACCTCCTCAACAAATGGTTCAATAGGATGAGATACTCCTTTGTTGGGAATAGGGTCAGCTACCTCCTTCTTAGAAAACTCACTTTGATAGCATCCATTTGACTCCATTTGTTTTTGGTGTAGAAGACGTTGATATGTCTCCCAAAATGTCTCCTCATGAGGTGATTCAACTCTAGGTTTAGGCCTAGAAAATGTTGAATGAAGCTTCTTATCACCTCTTATATAAACCGGCTTTAAAGAGGTAGATTGCATGGAACCCCTCCTTTTAATGGATTCGTTCTCTTGCTGGGATTTATGTTTGTGTTCCATCACTCCCCTTTGGCTTTTTCTTGATCGAAATGAGGTGTTAGAATGATATCTCTCATCATCCGCATCATGATCAGCATTCTGAACACTCGAAGCCCTATTGGGAATATCTCCAGTACCTCGCATCTCAATGGCAGCCACCCTGTCGGATAGTTGTGTCACCACAAATTCAATCCTTCCCCCTTGTTTTTGGAGAGTTTGGAGCACCAATTTGAGTTACACGTCGGTCTCAGAAGGCTCGGCCATGTTCCCCTCTTGAGACATATTGTCAAACCTGCAAAACAAATGTATCCTAGTCTACCTTGCAAAGCAGTCGTGTATCACTCAAGAAAACACACTCACTCTCAATTTTTCTTCTCGAAATTCTTAAAACAACTCAACTCTCAAAAATTCCAGAATTAATTATCCTATAAGTAATAAGACACAAAGCAGAATTTTTGCGAATCCTAGAAAACAAAACCTCTGCCTGAAGCTGGAACTTTTTTTTTTTCTTTGAGCTGTTGCTTTGCGGAATTTCTGGTCAGTATTTTGGAGTATAAATGGTGCTTTTGGGATGCTCAAATAATGTACGAACCAGTTCTCAAATTTCAGTCAAATCGGATCGCAAAACTAGCTCAACCGATTTTAGAAACTCAAGAACTCCCAAGGCGATTTGGGCTAAGGTGTTTGGTTTGGTTTTGAAAACGGAATTGGGTGTGTTTGGGGCTGGTGAGGTCGTTTGGGGCCTTTGGAATTCAATCAAGATTGGAACTCAAGAGTTGGAAACCAATCAAGATTAGGAAACTCAAGTTTTGGGAAATCAACCAAGATTTGGAGATTAACCAAGATTTGGGAACCCACCAAGAATTGGAAACTCACGATTTTTTTGGAAACTTGATTTCCTTTGTATGAGAGCCAATTCCTTCTCTTCTTCCTTTTTTTTTCTTTTTTTTTTCGGCTCTTCAAGGAACACAAATTCAGATCACACCAACAAGTTCAAGAAAACGGATGAAAGGTTATGCCAATTCCAAGAAAACCCTAGTTCTTGGTTTATTGTTCAAGAATTTTCAAAACAAGACTTGGTGGTCCAAGAACTTCAAGAATTTGTTCAAGAAACACAAGAATTTTCCCAAATTATGTTGCGGTGTCTAGGGTTTGTAAAAACAACAACCAATTCTCAAGAAATAGGCAAAACAGAATTTCAGCAATACTCAAAAGAAAATTCCAGCAATACTCTAGCAACTTGACACTAAACAATATAAGGTACGTGACTCTTTTTTTTTTTTTTTCTTTAAACCCTAACAACCCAAACACAAGTATAACAGACCCAAGAACTTGGACAGAAAAACACAAAAAACAACACCCAAACAGTTTTTTTTTTTTTACTCGGATGAACAGTAACGTGAACAGTACGCTACAGTACGATGAACAGTAATTCGGAACAGTAACGATGAACAGTAATCGCTACAGTTTTTTTTTTTTTGACAAAAGACACAAACTAACAAGATATGAACAACTTCAATTAAAAGAGAATTAACCTGATGCTCTGATTACCAACTGATATAGGCAACCCTAGGGGAAGACCCTCCTAGAACCTCCCAACCTTGTAATTATCAGAGTTGGATCTTTTCTCCCAACAGAAATTGAACTCGATTGTTCTCATGAACTCAAGACCTCTGACACACAAAGGTAATCAGCAACCTTAAGCAAATAAGGATGGATGAAGCGACACCACGATTAGGGAACAAGCTAATCGATAAAGTCTGATTTGAATCCTAAGCTATGAACTCAAGAATTCAAGAGTAAGTTCGATTAAGAACTTGAAGGAAAATTCCTCACGATTTCTGGTTGTAATTATCTGTCCCTTCGCTCATACAATTGGTGCCTTTTTATAGGCTAAAACTAGGGCAAAATCCGGCCCACATAAACCTGGAAGAAATTCGGTCCGCATAAAGAGCTTAAAGAGCCAGCTCTTTAAGGCTTTCCGATAAGGCCCAATAAGTAATAAAATACTCAACGCCTAACAACTACTAAACTAGACAGTCTTAAAACAACTACCAACTAAGCTAACAAGTATGAGATCATTCCTTCGCTTCAAACGTACAAGTGAACAAAGTAACTTCATGGTCCATCAAATCTTCAAACCTAGCTTGCTCCTTGCTTGTATGGTGAATGATCAAGGCTCGTAAAGCTTCCCTCACCTTCTTGGTTCTTGATCTTGTCATCGGACCGCCAATGTGGATCAAAGGATCCTTGCCCCAAGGTTGAAGTTATTGCACACCCCATATCCGCATCATTCCTTCTTTCCTCGGAAATATTCGTCCTCGAATCTTCAAAGTCTCCTCTTGAAAGTGAGTTGTCCACAAATCGATGGTGCGCTTAAAGGACAGCAATGTTGGAAGTAGACGAATGACTACGAGCCATGTTGCATGTCTTTTGGTCAGTTTCGGGAAGCTCTCAAACAAGAACATGCGCCAAGGTAGGAAAGAGCTTGTGTAAGGCATGTGAAAATCCCAAGTGGCAATGAAAAACTCTCTAATTAGTCTTTGGTCATGGATCTTCACATTGACACCTTGATTGTGCAAAGGAGTAAAATCCAACACTAGTTGACATTGATTTGAATCATCTTGCATGGATAAATTGGGAGCAACTTGTTGCATGGATGAGGCACTAAACAACTCGTGGAGGATAGCTTTGGGATCTTGCGTGACACACAATTTCTCATCTTCCAACATATAAGGTAGCAAACAATTGAATTCCACTTCATGAGAGTTACTTGAACTAGCACAAGTTGAAGTTGACAAACTGAGCACTTGGCCACCAGCTTTTGGCTGTGTGAATAAGCATGAAAGATCACCACCTTTAGTTGGAATAAGCACGAAATCAGGTTGTAAGTCTTTAATCAAAACTGAAAAATTTTGGACAACTTTACAACCTACAAAAACAAAATAACCTTCAACTTGAAACAAATTAGAAATTGGGTAAAGAAGTAATGGTATATCATCAACTAAATGGTAAGAAGGTATAGAACAAGTTTTAACTGTGAATACTCCCTTTGCCACTTCATTATTCTTTCCACCAATTGATTCAACTTGAGAAGGCATTGCTAGCCTTTTACACTTTCCTTCAAAATCTGCATAAGAAATACAAGTGTTAGAATGGAAATTATACTCAAAAGAAGGTAAAGATGAAGAATGAACCATAGGTAGTAAATGAGAGTCAAAGTTTGGAATTCTCCCTTCATGGTTGGTTTGAATTGATTCCCCTTTGGTATGGACAGATTTGAATTGAATTTGTTCCATGAGGTGATCCCAAATAGATTGAATTCCTAAAAGACAAACTCCATGGAAACTAGTGAATTGTACAAGTGACTTTGGAATGGAGCATGGCATGACTAACTTCACCTGACTTTGCTTAATCTGTACAAATGAAGAAACACTAAATAAAGCAAAGGTAAGTTCACTAGAAAAACAATAAGCCCTCACATTTTTGCTCAAAATCGGCTCACTTTCTCTTTTTTCTTCCTTTTTACCACTCATCTCATCAAATTTTTCCATCTCTTTATCTAGCTTAACGCCCTCGATTGTTTTCTCATTATCAACCTCCTCAACAAATGGTTCAATAGGATGAGATACTCCTTTGTTGGGAATAGGGTCAGCTACCTCCTTCTTAGAAAACTCACTTTGATAGCATCCATTTGACTCCATTTGTTTTTGGTGTAGAAGACGTTGATATGTCTCCCAAAATGTCTCCTCATGAGGTGATTCAACTCTAGGTTTAGGCCTAGAAAATGTTGAATGAAGTTTCTTATCACCTCTTATATAAACCGGCTTTAAAGAGGTAGATTGCATGGAACCCCTCCTTTTAATGGATTCGTTCTCTTGCTGGGGTTTATGTTTGTGTTCCATCACTCCCCTTTGGCTTTTTCTTGATCGAAATAAGGTGTTAGAATGATATCTCTCATCATCCGCATCATGATCAGCATTCTGAACACTCGAAACCCTATTGGGAATATCTCCAGTACCTCGCATCTCAATGGCTGCCACCTTGTCGGATTGTTGTGTCACCACAAATTCAAGCCTTCCCGCTTGTTTTTGGAGAGTTTGGAGCACCAATTTGAGTGACACGTCGGTCTCAGACGGCTCGGCCATGTTCCCCTCTTGAGACATGTTGTCAAACCTGCAAAACAAATGTATCCTAGTCTACCTTGCAAAGCAGTCGTGTATCACTCAAGAAAACACACTCACTCTCAATTTTCCTTCTCGAAATTCTTAAAACAACTCAACTCTCAAAAATTCCAGAATTAATTACCCTATAAGTAATAAGACACAAAGCAGAATTTTTGCGAATCCTAGAAAACAAAACCTCTACCTGAAGTTGGTTTTTTTTTTTTTTTCTTTGAGCTGTTGCTTTGCGGAATTTCTGGTCAGTATTTTGGAGTATAAATGGTGCTTTTGGGGTGCTCAAATAATGTACGAACCAGTTCTCAAATTTCAGTCAAATCGGATCGCAAAACTAGCTCAACCAATTTTAGAAACTCAAGAACTCCCAAGGCGATTTGGGCTAAGGTGTTTGGTTTGGCTTTGAAAACGGAATTGGATGTGTTTGGGGCTGGTGAGGTCGTTTGGGGTCTTTGGAATTCAATCAAGATTGGAACTCAAGAGTTGGAAACCAATCAAGATTAGGAAACTCAAGTTTTGGGAAATCAACCAAGATTTGGAGATTAACCAAGATTTGGGAACCCACCAAGAATTGGAAACTCACGATTTTTTTGGAAACTTGATTTCCTTTGTATGAGAGCCAATTCCTTCTCTTCTTCCTTTTTTTTTTCTTTTTTTTTCCGGCTCTTCAAGGAACACAAATTCAGATCACACCAACAAGTTCAAGAAAACGGATGAAAGGTTATGCCAATTCCAAGAAATCCCTAGTTCTTGGTTTATTGTTCAAGAATTTTCAAAATAAGACTTGGTGGTCCAAGAACTTCAAGAATTTGTTCAAGAAGCTCAAGAACTTCCCCAAATTGCGTTGTGGTATTTAGGGTTTGCAAGAACAACAACCAATTCTCAAGAAATAGGCAAAACAGAATTTCAGCAATACTCAAAAGAAAATTCCAGCAATACTCTAGCAACTTGAATACTAAAACAAGATAAGATACGTGACTCTTTTTTTTTTCTTTTTTTGTCTTTAAACCCTAACAACCCAAACACAAATATAACAAACCCAAGAACTTGGACAGAAAACACAAAAAGACAACACCCAAACAGTTTTTTTTTTGACTCGGATGAACAGTAACGTGAACAGTACGCTACAGTATGATGAACAGTATTTCGGAATAGTAACGATGAACAGTAATCGCTACAGTTTTTTTTTTTTGACAAAAAGACAACTAACAAGATATGAACAACTTCAATTAAAAGAGAATTAACCTGATGCTCTGATTACCAACTGATATAGGCAACCCTAGGGGAAGACCCTCCTAGAACCTCCCAACCTTGTAATTATCAGAGTTGGATCTTTTCTCCCAACAGAAATTGAACTCGATTGTTCTCATGAACTCAAGACCTCTGACACACAAAGGTAATCAGCAACCTTAAGCAAATAAGGATGGATGAAGCGACACCACGATTAGGGAACAAGCTAATCGATAAAGTCTGATTTGAATCCTAAGCTATGAACTCAAGAATTCAAAAGTATGTTCGATTAAGAACTTGAAGGAAAATTCCTCACGATTTCTGGTTGTAATTATCTGTCCCTTCGCTCATACAATTGGTGCCTTTTTATAGGCTAAAACTAGGGCAAAATCCGGCCCACATAAACCTGGAAGAAATTCGGTCCGCATAAAGAGCTTAAAGAGCCAGCTCTTTAAGGCTTTCCGATAAGGCCCAATAAGTAATAAAATACTCAACGCCTAACAACTACTAAACTAGACTGTCTTAAAACAACTACCAACTAAGCTAACAAGTATGAGATCATTCATTCGTTTCAAACATACAAGTGAACAAAGTAACTTCATGGTCCATCAAATCTTCAAATCTAGCTTGCTCCTTGCTTGTATGGTGAATGATCAAGGCTCGTAAAGCTTCCTTCACCTTCTTGGTTCTTGATCTTGTCATCGGACCGCCAATGTGGATCAAAGGATCCTTGCCCCAAGGTTGAAGTTATTGCACACCTATATCCGCATCATTTGGGTTTGTACTTCTTTTTGGAGATAGAAATGTATATATGTTCCGGTTTAAGTTTTGGATTGTTATTATACTTATTCTCGTGGTTTGATTCCGATTTTGGTTGGGGTATGACTGAGTCCCGGCGAGAGCTGGGCAGGCGGTCTGTCAAACCCTTTGGTTCGCCTTAGAGGGAGGTGGGGCTGTCACAGTTGGTATCTGAGCCTGCTTCGCGTGGTCTCTGCGCGGAGTGAGCTTGGGCAAGTGGTGAATAAGTATGAAGGACTAAGTGCTCGTTCGAGCAAAAGTTATGAATCATAAATGTTATCAGCCTTAAATTTTTCTCGTGGTATCTGAGGATCATAGATAGGTACATCAGGTAAGAATCTCGATTGTAGATAGTTTACATTTGGAACTGGCCAGCTCGAGTTGTGAATTATCTTATTTCGGATTCTCGTGCCCGAGTACTTCAGAGTTGAGGCGATGTTAAGTACTTGAGACTTGCATTTTGGGAACATGAATAGGCTTTGTTTGGCTAGAATGAGTACAAGAGGTCAAATGAACGTCTAGTTCGAATAGAAAGTGACGTGAGAGACCGGACGGGGTTATCTTAATTGAGACTGGGACGACATCACCTTTTTCTTTTGATTTGCTCTTGTATTGTTGCTACATGACTTTTGTTTGTGGTATGATAATACCTACATGTATGATAGTGATTGCTTTTGATTATCTGTCTAATGTGATATGTCTCCTTGCGTATATGGTATGTTATGTCGTGTATATGTCTTTTTGTGTATTTGGTACGTTACATCTTGTTGTTTTAGACAATTTATTTCGTTTAATTATTTAAATTACCTTTTGGGAAAAGAAAAGAAAAGAGAGGGGAAAAAATAATATGGAGGGACGTAGTCGTGGACGTGGTCGTGGCCGTGGAGCTAAGCGAGCCCAGGAACCAAGAGAAGAAAGAGAAACAGTGGCTGAGCAAGAACAAGGACCGAGGGTTGAAGCCGGAGACCAAATGGCGACGGCAATACAACAAATGACGAATATCTTAGCAAGACTGGTGGATCAACAAGGCCAAATAGACGTGAACCAACCCCAGAATCTGGAGATAGGCGAGAATAAGGCTCTTGAGAGGTTTCAAAAATTTGTACCTCTGAAATTCGTTGAAAGGCCTGATCCGGACATAGCTGAACAATGGTTAGAGGCCATGATTAATATTTTCACCGCTTTGAACTACACCGAACAAGGACAAGTAAACTTTGCGGTGTTCCAATTTGAAGGACCGGCCCGAGCGTGGCGGAATGTTATTAAAGCAAAGTGGGAAAGGGAACAGACTGCATGGACATGGGCGTCCATGGGCGAATTTCATAAGAGAATTTAACGAGAAGTATCTCCCACCTTTAGTCCAAGAAAGGAGAGAGGAAGAGTTTATTGGGCTACATCAGAGAACTCAAAGTGTGGCTGAATATGAAACAAAATTTACAAAACTATCCAAGTTTGCTTCTGACTTGGTAGCCACAGAACGGCAAAGAGTAAGGCGGTTTATACAGGGATTGAATTTGAAAATCCAGGAAGCCTTAGCGGCAGTGCAAGTGAATACTTTTACGGAGGCTCTTGAGAAAGTTCAAAGAATTGAGGAGGCAAAGGCACAGGTAAAAGCCTCCTAAACTTGGAAAAGAGGTGCATCGGGTAGTGTATTGGAAAAGTTTAATGAAACGATAGCACCTTCTAAAGTGCAAAAAGTGAATTCTTTACCCCGCCCACCTTGGACATTAGGAGCATTAGATGAAGGGTCTGCGAAAGGAAGTTAGATCGAATCAAAGGAAATTTCTCGAGAAGGTCAAACAGTAGCTTCTCGATTAGTCTGTGGATACTGTGGAAAGGCCAATCACACCGAAAGTGATTGTTGGAGAAAAGGGCGGAAATGTTTGATCTGCAGAAGTGGTGATCACTAAGTTAGTAACTGCCCAAGGAACCAGTCACGGGAGAGTAGTACTCAACCCCTAGATGGGACCCAATCAAAACTAGTGAAAGAATGAGGGGACCGAACGAAGGCATCAGCAAAGGTTTATGCCTTAGACAACCGTCAAGTTCCAGACTCGTCCGAGGCAACTGAAGGTAAAATTTTGAGGACGAAATTTCTTAAGGGGAAGAGAGTGTGAGAACCCTAAAATTTTCACATTTTCTCAGTATTTTGTTTATTTTCACCTTTCTTTTAAAAATGAAAAGAATTTGCTATCCATTTCTAAGGAGGGTTTGCATTGCATATATGTGAAAGTGTGATGTGAGATATGTATATATGTCTATGAGTTGGAAGAGTGGATGAACGCGGCATTTGAACTAGGAAAAGAAAAAAAATTTTGTGAAAAGGGGAAAGACCAAATCCGGCCAGTCCTTGGCCGGATTGCTGGCCGGATTGTTGAAGGGTTTTGAAAAAAAATTGATTTCTCTTCTCCCTGGAATCCGGCTTGGAATCCGGCCGGAAATCAGGCCAGATTCCGGCCGGATTGTGACGTGGCACAAGCGGCCACCAACTTTGACTGCCTGTTTCCTTCCTTCTTATGCTGCTTTTGGCCCCAAAATATCTTCATTTCTTCCCTTGCTCAGCCGTGCATGATAGAGAGAAGAAAGAAAGCTCTTCATTTCCAAGTTTCAATTTTTGCTCGAATCTTGAGATTTCACCGTTGGATTTTCAAACTACTCCATACAAGGGTATACTAAGGAGGTTTAAAGCTTTTGACGGAGTGATTTTTGAAAGGGAAGTTTTAAGGTGCTATCTTTCTTGAGTTATAAGGTGAATTGCTAAGAAAGTTCCCTTTTTGTTTTAATAATGGTATATTAGTGCTTCGTAGTGGTTAAATATGTTGTTTTGTGGACGATTTCATGGGTTGAAGGAGTTTATGGTGAATTTCTGATTTATTGGGGGTTTTTCTGATTTTATATGATAATCATGGGTTGGCCTTGGATTAATAGCTCTAAATGGTGTTAAATGGAGCTTTTGTGCGTTAATTGCGATCGTTTGCAGAAAATTTCTGGTTTGTGCGGAAATTTCGATTTTAGGGTTTAATTTGGGGGTTTTCTTATGGTTGGCTTTTAAGCTTCTAATTGGCTTTGATTGAAGGGTATTGCGGCCTAATGGGATGTGTTTTATTGCTTATGAACCGTATGTGTGATTGTAGTTAATTGCTATGAGAATGGGTGTTTGATTGAAGGGTGAAAATGAAGAATTTAGGGGGAAATGCTGTCCGTTTATTTTCTTATAATGTGAGTGAGTTAAAGTGGTTTTGGAAATGTATTTTGTGTCAAGTTGGACATATTTCATTGAAGACTACATCGGTTCTCTCGAAGGGTGTTCGAGGAGCTAAACTTCTATTTGAACTTATATATTTTCGTTTGGTGAATATCATGATGTTTTACCATTTTAAAACATGATACCTCTTCAATTGGAAACTCCAAATGTTTACTTACTCCTTACCAAAATAAAGAGGTATGAATTAGGGTTTTCTCGGCTACGAGAAAACTACTTTCAAGTGAGATTTTAAATGTAAAACTAAGATATTTTGTCCTTGTGACGCCCCGTATGATGGAGGGTTTTCATTTTATATAGATCGTTGTTGTTCGAGCGGAGTGGCACAGCTCTTCAACTTGGAAAAGAAAAGAAAAGTTTTGAAGAACGACAGGGGCCAAATCCGGCCGGAAATCCGGCCAGTTTCTGGCCGGATAGCTGGCCGGATTGCCTTGCATTTTTGAAAAAAATTTTGAATTGGCCACTGCCTCGAATCCGGCCAAGAATCCGGCCGGAAATCCGGCCAGATTCCGGCCGGATTCTGACGTGGCAGAGTCGGTCATGAGCTTTGACCGGCTGTTTCCTCCCTTTTTATTCCACTTTTGCACCCAAAATATCTCATTTCTTCCCTGGTTCTTCCGTGAGCTTTGAGAGAAAAGAAAAACTCCATTTCTTTCCTTTGATTTCCTTCTTTGAATCTTGAGTTTTAATCGGTGGTTTTGGCAAATATTTCACACAAGTGCTCACTATGGTGGTTTAAAGCTTTGGATGGATTGGTTTTTGAAGGGAAGCTCTAAGTTGGTAGCTCTCTTGAATTTGAGGTGAGTTGATTATGCAAGTTCCTTTTGTTCTAGTATTGGTGAATTAATGGTTTGTGGTGGCCATGTGTGTTATATTGTGAAGTATTTTATGGGTTTAAGGAAATTATGATGAATTTCTGATTTATTGGGTATTTTTCTGATTTTAAATGATTATGATTAGTTGGCTTGAATTGATGGATTGAAATGGTGTTAAATGAAGTGATTGTGCGTTAATTGTGATTATTTACGGAAAATTTACGCTTGTGGTATAATTTCTGGTTTTAGGGTTTCAATTTGGGAATTTTTCCAAGGTTGGTTTATGAGCTTCTAGTTGGCTCAATTAAGGGGTATTGAGGCCCTAATTGGATATGTTTTATGGTTTGTGAATTGTATGAGCAATTGTGGTTAATTGCTATGTGATTGGGTTTGTTTGTAGGTTGGAAAAAGAAAGGAATTAAGGGGAAATGCTGTCCGATTTTGAATAGCGTTGGTGACTTTGAGTTTAAGTTAAAACGCTTGGACTTGAATGATGGAATTGTCTATATTGGACAAGGATTGTGAGCCGTGGAGGTGAGTGACCTTAAACTCTCTCCAACGTTACCTTTGAAATGTTTCCTGCATCGTTTCTTTGATTGCATATCCTGTGTGCCGGCATATAAGTTCTTGACATGTTTTGGCTCAAATGAGTACTTGGAATTTGTGTGCTGGACTCCGACGTCTCCTCTACCGTGTAATGTCCCTGTAGAGCACCAATGGGCTCTTACTCAATGTTCAATGTTATATGTTCACTGTTAAATGATTGTTTGGAGCGTTGGACGTCTAAGTACCATGATTTCACTGGCTCACGAGAGAAATGAAAGTGCATTGATTATTGAAGCATGACATTATCGAAATGAATGATTGTGAAACTGATTTGATAACTGATTTTATTGGTTACTCGCTGAGCTTCTAGCTCACCCCAAAATGTTTTATTCCCCTCCACAGGGCTCAAGGCGAAGGAAGGGCTTGTAGTGTTTATTCATGGATTATCTCATGTATGGATTGAATTTGGATTCCTTTTGTGTAATCATTCATATTGGGATTGTATTGAACGTTTAAGAACGTTTAGAATTGATTGGATGTGTAATAGTCTAGTTTTGGACTTCCTACTGTATACTAATTGTGCTCAAGGATCAGAGTGGCGCTACGGAAGCGTGGACGCTTCGCTTTTGATATGTAAAGTTTGGGAACCTTTGATGTATATTTGATATATATATATATCTTGGAATTCAATTGAGAATTGTAGTGAACGACTGAGTCCCGGCGAGAGCTGGGCAGGCGGCCCGCCGAACCCTGTGGTTCGCCTTAGGGGGAGGTGGGGTCGTGACAGTTGGTATCAGAGCTTAGGCTTCAGATCTCTGTAGTGTGTCCTAGGCTTAAAGTTTAGGATGCCGGACTGTGGGTATGGTTTGACACATAAGTGATTGCTTGTAGGATTGAAACTTAGACGAGTACGTGTTGTTTGAATCTTAGTGCTTGTTTGGGTGCTTGAGTGACTTCTCTTGACTTGATTAGTGCAAGTGGAATGTCGAGGACGACATTCGTTTAAGGAGGGGAGATTGTGACGCCCCGTATGATGGAGGGTTTTCATTTTATATAGATCGTTGTTGTTCGAGCGGAGTGGCACAGCTCTTCAACTTGGAAAAGAAAAGAAAAGTTTTGAAGAACGACAGGGGCCAAATCCGGCCGGAAATCCGGCCAGTTTCTGGCCGGATAGCTGGCCGGATTGCCTTGCATTTTTGAAAAAAATTTTGAATTGGCCACTGCCTCGAATCCGGCCAAGAATCCGGCCGGAAATCCGGCCAGATTCCGGCCGGATTCTGACGTGGCAGAGTCGGTCATGAGCTTTGACCGGCTGTTTCCTCCCTTTTTATTCCACTTTTGCACCCAAAATATCTCATTTCTTCCCTGGTTCTTCCGTGAGCTTTGAGAGAAAAGAAAAACTCCATTTCTTTCCTTTGATTTCCTTCTTTGAATCTTGAGTTTTAATCGGTGGTTTTGGCAAATATTTCACACAAGTGCTCACTATGGTGGTTTAAAGCTTTGGATGGATTGGTTTTTGAAGGGAAGCTCTAAGTTGGTAGCTCTCTTGAATTTGAGGTGAGTTGATTATGCAAGTTCCTTTTGTTCTAGTATTGGTGAATTAATGGTTTGTGGTGGCCATGTGTGTTATATTGTGAAGTATTTTATGGGTTTAAGGAAATTATGATGAATTTCTGATTTATTGGGTATTTTTCTGATTTTAAATGATTATGATTAGTTGGCTTGAATTGATGGATTGAAATGGTGTTAAATGAAGTGATTGTGCGTTAATTGTGATTATTTACGGAAAATTTACGCTTGTGGTATAATTTCTGGTTTTAGGGTTTCAATTTGGGAATTTTTCCAAGGTTGGTTTATGAGCTTCTAGTTGGCTCAATTAAGGGGTATTGAGGCCCTAATTGGATATGTTTTATGGTTTGTGAATTGTATGAGCAATTGTGGTTAATTGCTATGTGATTGGGTTTGTTTGTAGGTTGGAAAAAGAAAGGAATTAAGGGGAAATGCTGTCCGATTTTGAATAGCGTTGGTGACTTTGAGTTTAAGTTAAAACGCTTGGACTTGAATGATGGAATTGTCTATATTGGACAAGGATTGTGAGCCGTGGAGGTGAGTGACCTTAAACTCTCTCCAACGTTACCTTTGAAATGTTTCCTGCATCGTTTCTTTGATTGCATATCCTGTGTGCCGGCATATAAGTTCTTGACATGTTTTGGCTCAAATGAGTACTTGGAATTTGTGTGCTGGACTCCGACGTCTCCTCTACCGTGTAATGTCCCTGTAGAGCACCAATGGGCTCTTACTCAATGTTCAATGTTATATGTTCACTGTTAAATGATTGTTTGGAGCGTTGGACGTCTAAGTACCATGATTTCACTGGCTCACGAGAGAAATGAAAGTGCATTGATTATTGAAGCATGACATTATCGAAATGAATGATTGTGAAACTGATTTGATAACTGATTTTATTGGTTACTCGCTGAGCTTCTAGCTCACCCCAAAATATTTTATTCCCCTCCACAGGGCTCAAGGCGAAGGAAGGGCTTGTAGTGTTTATTCATGGATTATCTCATGTATGGTTTGAATTTGGATTCCTTTTGTGTAATCATTCATATTGGGATTGTATTGAACGTTTAAGAACGTTTAGAATTGATTGGATGTGTAATAGTCTAGTTTTGGACTTCCTACTGTATACTAATTGTGCTCAAGGATCAGAGTGGCGCTGCGGAAGCGTGGACGCTTCGCTTTTGATATGTAAAGTTTGGGAACCTTTGATGTATATTTGATATATATATATCTTGGAATTCAATTGAGGATTGTAGTGAACGACTGAGTTCCGGCGAGAGCTAGGCAGGCGGCTCGCCGAACCCTGTGGTTCGCCTTAGGGGGAGGTGGGGTCGTGACAGTCCTCCTTTTCACGTGATTTTCATCACAACATTTGTATATAATGTCTACTTGATTATAAGTTGATTTTTCCAAAAAAAATATTTCTTTAGCCTATCTAGTTGGATTCTGATTTGTCTTTGGTCCAAGTGTTTTTGGTTGGAAATTTTATAAGCCTTTTGGGTTTAGTTTTGCATTTGGTTTATGAAACCCTAGTTATTCCCGTCCACAGATCCAAATGCCCTATTTTCACTTTAAAGTCATCTTTATACGTTTTACTAGTAAATAGTCGGGTTTCTGTGATTTCACCTAGTTGTTTTGGTAGATGAATTGTAATATGCTCTCTTGTTTAATCTTAGGTTTCATTGGTGACTGAGGGTAATATCCAGAAGGATATTTTGGGACGTTATTTTGCGTAAATAAGTGAGTGTTTCTTGTTTGTTATGTTTTATTGATTGTATGGCTTGTTATGAATGATTGATAACATGTTAAATGCGTTCTATGATTGCCAAAATGAGTTTTCTAGGTGAGTGTGTACTTTATCGCACTCGACCTAAATGAATGTGAAATTTTCAATGATTGATTACATGTGCATGAATGTAAGCCTGTTGACTGAACTGAGCCCTGCCCTTCGTTACCAATCGACTCGAGCTAGAAGCAGACTCGGTCGGGCGATATGGTGACCCTGGGTGAATGTTTGGTATACTCGAGTATTACCTTATAGTCTGGTGGAGTCCGGCCAACGTCCGGAAGGGGGTGAATGAAATGAATGAACGATTGGTACTGTGAATGAGGGGTTTTACTTACAAAAATGCATTTTCAAATGATTGGAGGAATAAGGAAATGAAAGGAGAATGAATGAATGAATGGCTCCCTGTGAGCACGTATCCTTTTAATGAATGTGTTATTATCGCTTTATATTGTAAATGTTTCTTGACTTATTGTTTGATTTATTGTTTGATCATTGCTTTCAATGGACTTATTGTTTGATTATGTGTTCGGAACCTTACTGAGCTTTTAGCTCATTCCTTTAGTTTTGTTTTCCTTAACAGAGGAAGGCGAGCAAGGACGAGAGCTCAGTATAGACTAGCTTAGTCTAGTTCTTTGAACTTTTGTAATGGTTCTCGCCCTAGCGTTTGGCACGGGTTGGATGTATGAAGAATTGAGAATCCTTGTACATTTGGGTTTGTACTCCCTTTTGGAGATAGAAATGTATATAAGTTCCGCTTTAAGTTTTGGATTGTTGTTATACTTATTCTCGTGGTTTGATTCCGATTTTGGTTGGGGTATGACTGAGTCCCGGCGAGAGTTGGGCAGGCGGTCCGCCCAACCCTTTGATTCGCCTTAGGGGGAGGTGGGGCTGTCACAAAAACAGGGAAAGGAAAAAAGATAAATGGAAAGTCAAAATAATGAAAGGTAATTTTGTCCTATAGGAGATTAAGTGTCAAAAATTAAAGGTTATGGGATAAAGTAAGAAATGGGGTATATCTTAAGAGGATTAATTGTAATTAACTCTTAAGAAAATATTGTTTCAATCTTGAATTCAACATTAGTAAGCACCATAAGCTAGAACAATCAAATCAATTAACAACTAATATGAACTTAAATTGATTCTCTACTGTAACAAAAATAAAAAAAAAACTCGAATTTGAATGTGAAATACAAATTTTATAAACTAAAAATGCTTCTTTGATCTCAAATCCACTCTGACCTGCAAAATAAATTTAAAAAATCAGTTAGTGATTATTATGAGCTTCATTTCTTGCAAATTTATTATTTCAAAAATGTATAATTAGGAGCTAATATTCAGCCATTCGCTTAAATTTCATTTGATCATTAATTTAACACAATTAACAACGGTAAGAAAAGTACTTGCATAAAAAATACCCTAACTTGTATGTAAAGTACATCATTCTGGATAGAAAAAGTGTTTATTTGGCCTCAAATATAAGTCAAGTTATACAATTAGTTATGCTACCTCAAAAAAATTCAATAATGTGATGTTTCATTGTCCTTACATGGAAACCTTTATGTGATTTCTCTATTTTACCCTAATTTTTTTTATCGAAAGTGCACATTGACATGTGCATGTCAATATCTTCTAGAGTACACATTGCTAATCAACAAAGAAAAAGTGATTCTTTTTCAATATGTATCCTAGATGTTGAATAAATTCAATTAGTCAATCAGTATCTTTATTATGACACCATCTATGAAAATTTATTTAATTTCCATAATAAATTAATTAACAATTGTAAGAAAAGTATTTATACTTGGATAAAAAATACCCTAACTTGTACGTAAAGTACCACATTCTGTATAGGAAAAATGTTTATTTGGCCTCAAATTGAAGTTGAGTTACTCAATTAGTTGTGCTACATAAAAGAAATTATAATATTGAAATGTCTCGTTGTCCTTACATGAAAACCTTTTAGTAATTTCTGTACTTTATCCTTGATTACTAATCAATGAAGGAAAAATAATTCTCTTTTAATATTTAAGGTTAGATAAATTCAATTTGTCATATACTATCTTCTCTATGACACCATCTATGAAAATTTATTTAATAACTAGTACAAATTGATTAACAACTGTATGAAGAGATTAGGCAGATTCGACGAGAGATTAGGTAGATTTGGCAGTTGGTGAAAGATCCTGATCGTTTTTCGCATTGCTATAGGGAAGCTAACAAAGTTGCTGATGCGTTGTCCAATGTGGGCGTATTTCATCCAGAGCATCAAGTCAAGCTTTACGAGGCCTTTAATTCGTTCCCAACTATGGCTCGTGGGGCCATTCGACTTGATAGATTAGGAATGCCTTCAATTCGGAAAAGTAAGCGTATGAACCGGCTGAGAACAAAAGGACAACTGGAGCTAATATGCGCAGCGTTGAAAATGGAGGAACATCAGGGGAACAGGCTTTTCCGTGTTTGGGATATTACCTTTTTTCAAAAGGGTCGAAATCTGCTACACTGTACTTCGAATTGTTCTTTCGTCAGTGCTTGTAAAATTTGCTCCTATCTAATAAAAATAAAATTAATTTTTTAAAAAAAACACAAAAAAAAAAAAAAAAACTGTATGAAGAGTGCTTGTAAAGCGCACTGTAGCCCCCACCACGGCACTTCTACACAAAACAGGCTCCTTTACATATATATGTAAAGGAGCCTGTTATGTGTAGAAGAAATGTTTATTTGGTTTCAAACTGAAGTCAAGTTTTACAATTGATGTGCTGTATCAAAATTTTGAATGTTGTTGAAATCTCATTTTACTCACTTCAAAACCTTTTAATAATTTTTCATTTCATCCCTGTGTTCATCAATGCACACATTAATTTTCATTGAAGTGAACATTACTATTTATTAAAGTGCATATCGCTAATCAATGAAGGAAAAATGATTTTTTTTTTATAACAAATACGGTGCAGATGTTGGATATTCGTACATTCCTATCTCCACCATAGGATCATGTAGTCATGTACCTTAACCCAAATTCAATGTGCCAACAAGGCAAACACCATAAGTCACGAATTCAAACGTAATACCAAAATAAGTCACTGATCGTAAATGCAATAATGGAATAAAGAAACAATAAGAACTTTTTAATCTCCCATTTTCAAACTTAGGGGGAAAAAGGAGGCAAAAAGCCAAGATACATTGATGTATAACCGGAGTGTGAGTGAGATAGTAAAAAAGGCTAGAGACAAGATCAGCAGACGCCATGGAATCACGACAATTGTTTTAATGAAACTTGTTGGATTGGAGGTCCCAAGAAATCATATCTTTCAAGGTTTTTGACATGAAATTTTCTTTCCTTCTTGTTGAGGAATTTCATTGTTGTAAATAAAAATTCGGGGGTTGTTATTGGTGTTGATATGAAGACTTGTTAACAACGATGGACCAAAGATTAACATTAGTTTCGTCGGCAAGGGACAGCCAAATATGTTCATCGTGAGTTTATTTCATTTGATTTCTTTTTTTAAAAGGTCCCACAAAGATCACACTAGTTATTCATTATGTTAAAAGTGTGTAGACAAAGAAAATTTATTTAATTTATTTAGTCAAGATTTATTTAAATTAAATCGATCTTGATTAAATTAAATTAAATTATAGAAGTTCATTATGTTTTGGACTGGCAAATTGGGCCAATATTATATGGGCTATTAAATCAAATTAAATTCATAATGTCCATTTAAGTTAGAGTGAATTGATTGCTTTATTAATTCACCATGGACCATTTGGGTTGGCCCACTAGTTAAGCCCAAATTAAATGGGTTTCTTGAGTTATAAGTTACCCAAAATGCAGGAAGATATCTGGAGGGTTTTCTTGAAGACTTAGCCTACATATTTTGGCTATAAATAGAGGTTTTCTCTCAAGGCAAAGAGATAGAAAAAATCCCTAACGTTTGAAGAAACTCTGTCAAATTCTCTCAAGAGCTTTTCCTTCTATCCAAGTCCAAATCAAGTCAAACAAATCCTCTTGCCATTGGTGTTAAAGACTTAAGAGTTTCAAGTGTTCAACTTCATCATCAAGTCAGTCGTTTTCTACGCCGAAATTGTAGGAAACACCCTTTCGATTGGAGAACAAGTCTTTTCGGCCCTTCAATTGAAGCTATTCGAAGAAAAGAATCAGGGGATTAATTTCTTTGATTCAAGAACTTTCAGAGATTGTAACCCGCTTATTATTTGATTTAATAAATTTGATATTTGTGCAAGTTTTCTTGTCTTTTATTTCAGGCAACAAAATTTGTGCTTACAA
>NC_040041.1:20107990-20235062 GCF_003713205.1 Coffea eugenioides
CGCGCATTCACTATTCACACTTAACGAGTTTTCGAAAAAAATAATTTTCAAATTAAGTCATTTTAAAAATAAACTTGAGACATAATTCCATGTTATTGAGTATAAAAGGTTGAAATAAAATATTCGGAATAAATAGCCAAATAAATATTTAAATGAGCTAGAAATAGGAATTTAAAATAAGAAAATTTGTGAGCTCTCACATGAGTCGAGTATTAATTCCTCAATTAACCTTTCTTAATTTACCATTGATCATTCTTAACTCTCCAATATTAATACACTCCCGATTAAAGTATAGCCTCGAAAAACGTGCACTCGTTGTTCCAAACTAAACGAATTTTTGAAAAGTGAATTTTCCAACAAAACGCTTTAAAAATATAAAAGAGGCGTTGTTCCATATAAATAGATTTTAAATAGTTGAAATAAATAATTCGGAGAAAATGAGTAAATAAATATTTAAGTAAACTTGTAATATTCGATAAATAAGAAAATTTTCGGGTCCTCACAGTGAATAGGCACAAGAATGGCTATGTGGTCCACCCATTTGTCTCGGGCGTCCGTCGGAGGGTAATTGAGCGTATCACTAGTTTTCCAAGATAGCATGCGCCATTCCGTTACCAAGGATTCTCACTGCATTTCGAAAGAGTAAGGCGGCTCATTATGGGGAGGTGAGTCGGACTATACTTGGGCAAATCCTTACGTGGAAGACCAAGTTTTTATCTCAGGGGGGCAAGATCGTTCTCATAAAACACGTGCTATCATCTATTCCTTTGCATTTACTATCGGTTTCGGTAATCCCGGCCTCAGTGTTTAACATCGTCGAAAGGGTTTGCTCGAATTTCTTGTGGGGATCGACTGAGATGGGGAACCGGAATCATTGGATCCGATGGGATCAGTTGTGCTTCTCGAAGGAGGAGGGGGGAGTGGGGTTCAGATTGCTCCGGGACGTATATACTGCCTTCTCTCAGAAGTTATGGTGGAAGTTTCGTACGGGTTCGTCTCTCTGGGCCACATTTTTACGAGCAAAATACTGTCGACACTGCCATCCCTGTCAGGTGGGGTATAGTGCAGGGTCGTCGCCTACCTGGAAACGAATGGTCTACGTGAGCCGACAAGCTGAGCTATCCATGCGATGGTTGGTATTTGCGGGCACGTGAGACTTCTGGTATGATAACTGGCTGGGTATTGGAGCTCTTTTTCTTAGAGCCCCAGTTAATGGGGCCTTGACATTCAGGGACTTTATCAGAGACGGGAGGTGGGATGCGCTGTTTCTAGCCCAATATCTTCCGAGTGACGCCGTGGCCTTGATCTTACAGCATCCAACCCCTGAGGGAGAGCGGCTAGATAAGGTTGTCTGGATGCCAACGACTTAGGGGCAATTTTCCTTATCTTCCGCCTTCCAAGAGGTGAGGCAAGCTCGGAATGCCTTCTTGATCTTTTCGCGCATCTGGCATCCCCAGATTCCATTGAAGGTGTCCTTCTTTATGGTACGGCTTCTGTTGGGGAGGCTGCAGCTGGATGACATACTAGGGAAGTTTGGTGTCCATGGTCCATCAAAATGCTTTTGCTGTATTTTGTCTGAAGGAGAGTCTATGTGACGACCCCACCTCCCCCTGAGGCGTACCAAAGGGTTTGGCGGAGCCCAACTCTCGCTAGGACTCACTCACTCGTATCACGTGCATTCATTCATGGACCATAAATAACATCGCAATTCAAGCTTAGAATTTACATTGATGAAAATCAAGGTACAAAGCCTCAATATACTCAAACTGGTTCAAGGCGTATACAATCCAAATACAAAACATTCTATTCGAGGAATAGCGCGAGTACAAGTCAAAAGTCAAAAGTCAAAAACAACTAGACTATGCTAGTCTTTACATGTCTCATGCCTCACTCGTACCCCCTGTAAGGAAAACAAATAGCGTGGTATGAGCTAAAAGCCCAGTGAGGTTCCAAATAGCAAATTGACCATTATTTATAAGTACAAGTTTTCGATATAGCAAAGTAACGAGCATGAAGAGCTCATAAACGTGAGCAATAACACGTCAAGTAGAAATCTCAAAATGAGCGAGTGTAAAAATTTTACAAAATCAACAATAATCCAATAAGCAATAATCATTCCAAAGCATAAGGATACGGATGGCTCTCAGGAGCCAACTTCCCATTTCATCATCAGGAGCTCGATCATGTAATAGTTGACACTCCGTCAACTTTCAAGTAAAGGAACCAATCCAGTAGAGCACCACTTACACGACTCTGCGTCCACCATTCACACCCCCTACTGGGCCCAAAATCCTCAATAAACACGGGTGGTAATACTCGAGTATACCGATTAGTCGAGGAGATATCACTCCACTCGACACAACAAGAGACCCAGGGTTCGCTACCCAATCGACCAAGCCCTTGCCGGCTCGACTAGAGTAACTCGCCACAGAGTTTCTGGAATTCCAGGAAGTGTGCACATCATAAACAAGTAGATCAAGTCAATTGCAATCAATAAACAAGTATATCACGTAAGGGCAAGTGCGATAAAGTACACTCTTGCCCTATCAATTCACGTATATAACATGTACTCATATTGGTCACGTATCAAGTTCAAGTATCTAGTGCAATTCGGTATTTCAAAGCACTCACCACAAGATATAGTGCCTTTACTGGTCACTTTCAGGTTATACTCCGGGTTCGGAGTCCAAATCTGCAATAAAACTCAGTTTGAGAACTTTGAAACATGACTAAGATTCGAAACTTAAACGTTTCGTTCATTAAGAATCAACCCCTTGAAATTCATTTGGAAGTCATTCGTGAAACACTTGCTCGTTTTTTTCAATTCATAAGGTTTTGTAGTATATATACTTGGAAATGTCACTTGAGTTGAAAGTACAAGGAAAACAGGTTCACATTGGCCATTATGTCTTTTCCTCAAGGTACAAGTTCGGCCAAGTCCTAACATATAACCCTTGATAACAAAGCAGCAAGGTCCTCGCTAGTTCAAGTGATAATCACTTAATCCTTACTTACGTTACAAGTATAGTTTCCTATTCCTCGAGTGTAAATTCGGGCAGCATGCCCTTTGTGTTTACCAAATTTTCCAGCCATTTCGGCTTCAATCCTTACACAATCCAACCCAACATCACCCGCAATATAATTTCAGTTCATTAGCCATTCCATAGGCTCAACACAACATAAGAACAAAAATCAAAGTGATAATAAGGGTGGAAATGCAACTTAGCAAAAGACAGATTTAACGTATGGTTGCGGAAATAACACATCCGAGGCTACGCTTATTGGATTGAGGCGAAACTTATGCCGTTTCGAAGCTAAGACACAGGGCTACAATGTTCATGAAGATCTCTTAGTCCATTTTCCAATGCAACCTAGTCAAATCCTCAATTTACAGAACCAAAACCCAACTAGTCGGCTATTTAACCACACTGCACTGGAATGGTCATATCTCAGGTTACCAAGGTCCGATTAAGGTGTTCTTTGAGGCGTTTGAAAGCTAAGTCAGAATAATAAAACTTTATGTTTTGGAAAAAACTAAAAATGAACGGATCCTAGTGACTAATCACCCCCAAACAGACTAACTGTCCACGCGGAACTCTGGTTTATACCCTAGAACAGCAAGGGTATTTTCATCTTTTCACGAGCTACGTTGCTCCGATTGAGCTGAAATTTTGTAGGAACCTATAAAATACCATTATATACAACTTTTATGTTTTGACCTAAGGCCAATTCGGCCTCTAACATAGGGCTACAAAACCGGACAGAAAGATGGGGAAAATTTTCCAGATTCTGGAATTTTTGGTATTTAATGGAACTTTCTCAATTTTCTTGTTCTAATCACTACCAAAGCCCCTTTTATAACCTTATTTACAACATGTGCAACCATACAGCAAGTTTAGGCAGAAAACTATGAAACCCTAACTTACTTATTCATCCCAAATTCATCACAACCACTTGCATAATCATGAAATCAAGCCAAAACTTAAGCTAAAAAAAAACATCTTAAAGCAAGATTTAAAGCAACAAGGATCATGATCAGATGTTTATACCTCAAAAGCAAGGCTTGGATGAGTGATAGTTCACTCCCTTTGAAATTTCTTGGTTCCTCAAGCTTCCCAACTCACAACCTACCCTTTAATCGGTTTGGAATTGGAATTCCTCACTTAGTTGAAGCAAATCAAGAAGATGGAATTGTTTTCTTGCTCTCACTTTCTCTCTCTCTTTTGGTCGGCAGCTACTGGAACAATGAAGGGGAAAGTGCAGAAAATTGGTTAAGTAAGAAGGCAAAGTGTCTTGGTCAAGATGCTCTTAGGTGGCGACACTTGTCGCCACCACCACCTTTCTTTTTTTCTCTTTCTTTTCCTTGTTATTCTAGCCACCAATTTCGGTCAGACTTAGCTGTAATTTAAGAAGATATTTTGGTCAAATATCAATGAGCTTGTAGGGTAAGAAAGTGGTGGTCAAGTGGTGCGTTCAACTGGTAGTGCGCGGGACCCGCCGGTTCGCGTCGTTTTTCTTAAAAACACACGTACTAGGGTTTTTACTTCCCATTCACTAACCTTATATCATTGCTCCTATTCACATATTATTTCTCACTTAAAAGTCACTTTTAATCACCAAATTTAATCCTTACTCTGTACCGAAAATTCATCCGACAAAAAATCGCGAAAACCCTAGTTTTGCTCCGATCTTGAAACTAAAAGTGAAACCCTACTTTCTAGGTTTATTTGCACTTATTGTGGAAAGATTGGGTGGTAGGGCTTTAATAAATAATGAATTTCCAAATAAAAGGAAATTTTTAAGAAAAACGTGAGGGTTTTACAATTTTAGTGATTAAAATTAGGGTTTCTAGTCTTTTAAAACAAAATAAGGTTTTAAATCAAATCCAAAGAAATACACTTTAGTATCTTCTTTACAAACAATCTCCTAATTTTCGGGGTGTCACAATCTCCCCTCCTTAAAAGAATTTCGTCCTCGAAATTCATACATGCACTTCGAAATAACATAGGGTATTTCCTTGTATATCCGTTTCTAGCTCTCAGGTCTCACTATAGCCAAAACTTAGTTAAACAATAGAAATCACGCATCGTACCTTCTACTATCTCCGACGGTTCAGGTAACGTCTGTTGTTCCAAGGTGATGCGGATACGGGTGCGCAACAACTTCAACCTTGGGTCAAGGACACTTTGACCAACATTGGTGGTCCGATGACAAGGTCAAGAACCAAGAAGGTGAAGGAAGCTTTACGAGCCTTGATCATTCACCATACAAGCAAGGAGCAAGCTAGGTTTGAAGATTCGATGGACCATGAAGTTACTTTGTTCACTTGTACGTTTGAAGCGAAGGAATGATCTCATACTTGTTAGCTTAGTTGGTAGTTATTTTAAGACTGTCTGGTCTAGTAGTTGTTAGGCGTTGAGTATTTTATTACTTAATTGGGCCTTATCAGAAAGCCTTAAAGAGCTGGCTCTTTAAGCTTTTTTATGCGGACCGAATCTCTTCCAGGTTTATGTGGGTCGGATTTTGCCCTAGTTTTAGCCTATAAAAAGGCACCTCTTGTAAGAGTAAAAGACAGATTATTACAACCAGAAATCGTGAGGAATTTTCCTTCAAGTTCTTAATCGAACTTACTCTTGAATTCTTGAGTTCATGGCTTAGGATTCCAATCAGACTTTATCGATTAGCTTGTTCCCTAATCGTGGTGTCGCTTCATCCATCCTTATTTGCTTAAGGTTGCTGATTACCTTTGTGTGTCAGAGGTCTTGAGTTCATGAGAACAATCGAGTTCAATTTCTGTTGGGAGAAAAGATCCAACTCTGATAATTACAAGGTTGGGAGGTTCTAGGAGGGTCTTCCCCTAGGGTTGCCTATATCAGTTGGTAATCAGAGCATCAGGTTAATTCTCTTTTAATTGAAGTTGTTCATATCTTGTTAGTTGTCTTTTTGTCAAAAAAAAAAAACTGTAGCGATTACTGTTCATCGTTACTATTCCGAAATACTGTTCATCATACTGTAGCGTACTGTTCACGTTACTGTTCATCCGAGTCAAAAAAAAAACTGTTTGGGTGTTGTCTTTTTGTGTTTTCTGTCCAAGTTCTTGGGTTTGTTATATTTGTGTTTGGGTTGTTAGGGTTTAAAGACAAAAAAAGAAAAAAAAAAGAGTCACGTATCTTATCTTGTTTTAGTATTCAAGTTGCTAGAGTATTGCTGGAATTTTCTTTTGAGTATTGCTGAAATTCTGTTTTGCCTATTTCTTGAGAATTGGTTGTTGTTCTTGCAAACCCTAAATACCACAACGCAATTTGGGGAAGTTCTTGAGCTTTCTTGAACAAATTCTTGAAGTTCTTGGACCACCAAGTCTTGTTTTGAAAATTCTTGAACAATAAACCAAGAACTAGGGTTTTCTTGGAATTGGCATAACCTTTCATCCGTTTTCTTGAACTTGTTGGTGTGATCTGAATTTGTGTTCCTTGAAGAGCCGGAAAAAAAAAGAAAAAAAAAAGGAAGAAGAGAAGGAATTGGCTCTCATACAAAGGAAATCAAGTTTCCAAAAAAATCGTGAGTTTCCAATTCTTGGTGGGTTCCCAAATCTTGGTTAATCTCCAAATCTTGGTTGATTTCCCAAAACTTGAGTTTCCTAATCTTGATTGGTTTCCAACTCTTGAGTTCCAATCTTGATTGAATTCCAAAGACCCCAAACGACCTCACCAGCCCCAAACACACCCAATTCCGTTTTCAAAACCAAACAAAACACCTTAGCCCAAATCGCCTTGGGAGTTCTTGAGTTTCTAAAATCGGTTGAGCTAGTTTTGCGATCCGATTTGACTGAAATTTGAGGACTGGTTCGTACATTATGTGAGCACCCCAAAAGCACCATTTATACTCCAAAATACTGACCAGAAATTCAGCAAAGCAACAGCTCAAAGAAAAAAAGTTCCAGTTCCAGTTTCAGGTAGAGTTTTTGTTTTCTAGGATTCGCAAAAAAATTCTGCTTTGTGTCTTATTACTTATAGGGTAATTAATTCTGGAATTTTTGAGAGTTGAGTTGTTTTAAGAACTTCGAGAAGGAAAATTGAGAGTGAGTGTGTTTTCTTGAGTGATACACGAGTGCTTTGCAAGGTAGACTAGGATACATTTGTTTTGCAGGTTGACAATATGTCTCAAGAGGGGAACATGCCTGAGCCGTCTGAGACCGACGTGTCACTCAAACTGGTGCTCCAAACTCTTCAAAAACAAGCGGAGAGACATGAATTTACGATGGCACAAATATCCGACAGGTTGGCTGCCATTGAGATGCGAGGTACTGGAGATATTCCCAATAGGGCTTCAAGTGCTCAGAGTGTTGAGCATGATGCGGATGATGAGGGGTATCATTCTAACACCTCATTCCGATCAAGGAAAAGCCACAGGGAAGCGAGGGAAGGCCGAGACCGACCTAGGAGAACCGATGACAATCTTGGTTCCATCAAGACTAAGATGCCTACCTTTCATGGGAAAAATGATCCTGAAGCTTATTTAGATTGGGTTAGGAGAGTTGAGCAAGTGTTTCAAGTCCACAATTACTCTGAAGAGAAAAAGGTGAAACTTGCGGCTATTGAATTTGAAGATTATGCATCCATTTGGTGGGAGCAAGTATGTGCCACAAGGAGGAGAAATAGGGAACAACCAATTGACACTTGGGCTGAAATGAAGCAAGTGATGAGGAAACGATTTGTACCCTTCCATTACACCACGGACTTGTACAATCGGCTCCAACGACTCACCCAAGGGTCCAGTTCGGTTGATGAGTACCACAAACAAATGGAGGTAGCAATGATAAGGGCCAATATACAAGAGGATTCGGAAGCAACCATGGCAAGATTCCTTAATGGATTAAATCCTGAAATTCGGAAGAAGGTTGAGCTTCAAGACCACTTTGAGCTACAACAAATGGTGTCTTATGCAGAGAAGGTGGAAAGGCAAGCCTTACCTATAAAGACACCTAGTGGCCGAACCACTACATCCTCTTCCATACCTTGGAGAAGAGATCAATTGCCAACATCCAATGCTTGGCCAAGGCAAAGCAATAAAGAAAGGGAAAACAGGCGAATGGAGCAACCGTTCCATCCGAGTGCAACTCCTTCTAAACCAACCCCGCGGCCGACTCTTCCAAGGGCAAATACGTCTACCAACCAGCCAAAGGCATGTTTCAAATGCAAGGGAATTGGCCACCTCATGGCTCAATGCCCTAACCGAAGCATCATGTACATGAATGAAGAGGGAATGTGGCAAAGCGAAGGAGAGGAGGAATATGCGGACATGCCACCACTTGAAGAAGAGGGGAAGGATGCTGACCTGGTTGAAATAGAAGAGGACCCCGTGGCTCGAACTATGGTGACTATGAGAGTGCTAAATGCACAAGCTCAAGAAGATGATCTCCAACGGACCAACATTTTTCATACGAGATGCAAAATTGGAGATGAGGTATGTCTCATGATCATTGATAGTGGCTCTTGTACTAATTGCGTAGCTGCTGACTTTGTCGAGCAAAAGCACCTTCCATGGACTTACCACCCTAAACCCTATAGACTATCTTGGTTAAATGATGGGGGGGAAGTCAAGGTGACCAAACAAGCTTTAATCGCTTTTTCTATTGGTCGATACAAGGACCAAGTTTTATGTGATGTAATTCCTATGCAAGCTAGTCATGTTTTGTTAGGGCGTCCGTGGGAGTATGATCGGCAGGCTGATCATATTGGACTCACTAATAAGTATAAGTTCATTATGGACAACCTCAAGATCACTCTTTCACCCTTGACACCTACACAAGTGTATGAGGAACAATTGCATCTAAGAAAAGAACGAGAGAAAAGGCAACTGAGAGAGGCAAAGAAAAAGCCGAATGTGCCTGAGGATGAGGAAAAAAAGAAAGTCGAGGCCGAGTTGAGTGAAAAAGAAAATTCGAGTGGAAAAAAACTTAGTGAGGCCGAGAGCTTGAAAGTGAACAAAAAGAGCTTCTATGCAAGTGTGCGTGAGGTAGGTAGGGTTCTGAATGCACAAAGTCTTCTCATAGTACTTCTGTACAGGGAAGCTGATTATTCTTCCTTTTACACACTAGACATAACCGATTCTCTTCCTAGTGCAATCTACTCTCTTTTGCAGGAATTCAAGGATGTGTTTCCGGAGGAACTACCAAAAGGATTACCTCCAATTCGAGGTATCGAACATCAAATTGACTTTGTTCCTGGAGCAATTCTACCAAATCGACCAGCCTATAGAGCAAATCCGGAGGAAACAAAGGAAATCCAAAGGCAAGTCGATTCCCTCCTTGAAAAGGACCAGGTACGTGAATCTCTTAGTCCTTGTGCAGTTCCAGTCATTTTAGTGCCTAAGAAAGAAGGGACTTGGAGAATGTGTACAGATTGTCGTGCAATTAATAAAATTACTGTTAAGTATCGTCATCCTATTCCTAGGTTAGATGATATGTTAGAAGAATTGCATGGGGCAATCATTTTCACTAAAATTGACTTAAGATCTGGTTATCATCAAATAAGGATAAAGGAAGGAGACGAATGGAAAACTGCTTTCAAAACAAAGTATGGTCTTTATGAGTGGCTTGTGATGCCTTTCGGCTTAACAAACGCTCCAAGTACTTTCATGAGGTTAATGAACCATGTTTTAAGGCTTTTTCTTGGGAAGTTTGTTGTTGTTTATTTTGATGATATATTGATCTTTAGCAAGTCTTTAGATGAACATGTTGAGCATTTGCGACTTGTTTTAAGTGCCTTGCGTGAAAATAGGTTGTTTGCTAACATGGAAAAATGTGTCTTCTGCACTCCTGAAGTTAATTTCCTTGGATATATTGTTGGTGCAAATGGCATAAGTGTTGATCCCGCCAAGATAAAAGCCATCTTAGAGTGGCCGACTCCAACCAATGTGTCTCAAGTAAGGTCTTTTCATGGTCTTGCAAGTTTCTATAGGAGATTTGTTAAAGACTTTAGTACTATTGCAGCACCTTTGAATGAGACAATTAAAAAGAATGTGGGGTTTCAATGGGGAAAAGAGCAAGAAGAGTCATTTAATAAGCTTAAGGATTTGTTAACTTCAGCACCCATTCTTGCTTTGCCTAATTTTGATGTGACGTTTGAAGTTGAATGTGATGCTAGTGGGATCGGCATAGGGGCTGTCTTACATCAAAATAATAGACCCTTGGCATATTTCAGTGAAAAGTTGAGTGGGGGAGCTCTTAATTTGTCACGGCCCCACCTCCCCCTGAGGGGAACCAGAGGGTTCGGCGGGCCGCCTGCCCAGCTCTCGCCGGGACTCAGTCGTTCACTACAAACCTCAATTGAATTTCAAGATATATATATATATCAAAGGTTCCCAAACTTTACATATCAAAAGCGAAGCATCCACGCTTCCACTGCGCCACTCTGATCCTTGATACCAACTATTATACAGGAGGAAGTCCAAAACTAGACTATTACACATCCAATCAATTCTAAATGTTCAATACAATCCCAATATGAACGATTACACAAAAGGAATTCTAAGTTCAGTCCATACATGAGATAATCCACGAATAAACACTACAAGCCCTTCCTTCGCCTTGAGCCCTGTGGAGGGGAATAAAATATTTTTGGGGTGAGCTAGAAGCTCAGCGAGTAACCAATAAAATCAGTTATCAAATCTGTTTAACAATGGTTCATTTCAATGATGTTGTAAATCAAAGGATAAGTCTAGAAACAATTACAACGTTTACAAAACATTAAATATGGAGTATCAATAATTCAAGAAACATTTACAATGGAAAGCGATAGTAACATTCATGAAAAGGATACGTTCGTTCTCCTGTCATTTCATTGCATTTTTGGTTTTATTCGTGCATTCATTCACCCCGTCCCTGGCTTTTGGCAGGCTCCACCAACTACAAAGGTAATACTCGAGTATACCAAAAAAAACGTTACCCAAGTTCCTAGTCGCCCGACCGAGCCGCTTCTGGCCGAGACGACGTAACAAGGGGCAATGGCCAGCTCAGCCAAAAGGCTTACATTCATGCGCAAGTAGGCATTTTTAATCATTAATGCATGAAAATTTCATATTTATTTAGGTCGAGTGCGATAAAAGTACACACTCGCCTAAAAACTCGTTTTAACAAATCATTGAAAGCAAAAATCAATAATAACAGACACTGATATGCAAGCACGCATGATATGTAGAAACAGTTCCAAAATTAATTGAAAACAGTTCAAAAGTAAATAATGCGGGAAAGCGGTTCAAAAGTAAATTTGGAAACAGTTCAAAAGTAAATAATGCAAGAAACGGTTCATAAATAATTTTAGAAATAGTTTGAGGTCACTCACCTCCATGGCTCAGAAACCATCCATCATATATCATTGCCTTGCTCAAATCCGAGTCTTAGATCACAAACTCAATGCAAACAATTCCCTTCAAAGTTCGGACAGCATTTCCCCTAAATTTCTTTACTTTTCCAGCCATCAAGGCTTCATTATTTCCTCAGCCAGTCCCAAAGGTACACACACAACAACAAGTTTATCCAATAACCATTCAGCAAGCTCCAAGTAGTACTAGTACAAGTCAAGCTAGGGAAAAGTCCGGAAATGAAAAATTAAGCTCAAAACCAGAAAAACAGTTTTGACGTCCTTTCGCGGTAATGGCACCAAAGGTACTACGAGTATCGGATGGAGGTCCAAGACCCACCGTTTCGAAGCTAAGAACCAGGGCTACAACAATGTAGAAGCTCACTCAGTCCAAATCCCAGCACAACTAAGTCAAATATGCCAAATAACAAACCAGAACCGTACTTGCAGGTTTACAAATTACACTATGCTGTAATCAGTAAAACTCAGTCTAAACAGGTCCAAATGCAGAAATTCCAAAGGCATATGGTAGCTAGGACATCAAGCTACATTTCATCAGAAGACCTCAACACCCAAATCCAAAACAATTCCAGTCAAAACAACCCATTTCAGACGCAGTTCTAACATCCTGATGAACCCAGAACAGCAATAGTAATTTCGGCTTATCTCATTTTACACTACTCCAATTGACCTGAAATTTTACAGGCACCCTTAAACATCAATAACTACAACTTTCATGTTTTGACCCAAGGCCAATTCGGCTTCTATCTAGGACCAAAAATTTCGGACAGAATGAAGAACCAAGAACCCTAATTTTCCAGATTTCTTCCAAAACAGAATTTTCTTGCAATTAATCACTTTTTCCACCTCCCAGCTTCCTCAACTATCATTTCCAATCATCATACATAACCACATAATAACAATCATATGAGAACAGAAAAATCCTAATTAAATATAAAACTTCACTAATTTCAACCAAAATCATGAAATCATCCATAAAATCACTTATTCAACCACCACCAATCACTAATTGAACATTATCAAGATCAAAGGAAAGGTTCCTTAGTCACTTACCATGCAAACCCAAGGAAAGACCCAACTTAGCACCTTTGCTTCTCAAACCACTTCACCACACACCTTAATACCACCAAGAGAAAGGTTTTTATGGAGCAAATCACGGTTTTAACGGTTGGTTTGTGAGATTGGGCAAGAAATAGAAGGAAAAAATTGGAAGCTTTTCTCTCTTTTTGTCACCAAGAGGTTCGGCCAAGGAGCTTATGAAGAACATGAATTTTGGGTCAAGTTTTTAATCAATTAGTAAAGGCAGTAAAATGGTCAAAGTCCACCCTTGAGTAAGAAAGTGACACTTGTCACCTTTAGGTTGAAAACTTATCTTTTTGTCTCTCCAATACAAATATCTTAACACATTGTAAAATAATATCACTTAATACAAAATTCCAACAAGTTGTCAAAAATATAATGCATTTACCGCACTTGCGTGTCCCACGTCCAAAATACGCTTTTAATTTCTCAAAAACTAACCGATACTAGAAAAATCATTTAAAACTATTTTTGCTCATAAACTTTATCTGGAGAATTTTTCTAATCAAGAAAATGTAGAAAAGGCGAGCGTTTAAAAAAATAAACCCTAGAAAATTAGAAAATTTCCGGGTTCTCACACTTATACTTTTCGGGGCGTCACAATCTCCCCTCCTTAAAAGAATGTCGTCCTCGACATTCCCTCTTGTACTAATCAAGTCAAGACATCCCGCGAGAATCACTAATACTTCAAACCAAACCCACAGTCCAGCATCCTAAACTTCAAGCCTAGGATACACTACAGAGATCTGAAGCCTAAGCTCTGATACCAACTGTCACGGCCCCACCTCCCCCTGAGGCGAACCAGAGGGTTCGGCGGGCCGCCTGCCCAGCTCTCGCCGGGACTCAGTCGTTCACTACAAACCTCAATTGAATTTCAAGATATATATATATATATATCAAAGGTTCCCAAACTTTACATATCAAAAGCGAAGCGTTCACGCTTCCACTGCGCCACTCTGATCCTTGATACCAACTATTATACAGGAGGAAGTCCAAAACTAGACTATTACACATCCAATCAATTCTAAATGTTCAATACAATCCCAATATGAACGATTACACAAAAGGAATTCTAAGTTCAGTCCATACATGAGATAATCCACGAATAAACACTACAAGCCCTTCCTTCGCCTTGAGCCCTGTGGAGGGGAATAAAATATTTTTGGGGTGAGCTAGAAGCTCAGCGAGTAACCAATAAAATCAGTTATCAAATCTGTTTAACAATGGTTCATTTCAATGATGTTGTAAATCAAAGGATAAGTCTAGAAACAATTACAACGTTTACAAAACATTAAATATGGAGTATCAATAATTCAAGAAACATTTACAATGGAAAGCGATAGTAACATTCATGAAAAGGATACGTTCGTTCTCCTGTCATTTCATTGCATTTTTGGTTTCATTCGTGCATTCATTCACCCCGTCCCTGGCTTTTGGCCAGGCTCCACCAACCTACAAGGTAATACTCGAGTATACCGAAACGTTCACCCAAGTTCCTAGTCGCCCGACCGAGTCCGCTTCTGGCTCGAGACGACCGGTAACAAGGGGCAATGGCCAGCTCAGCCCAAAAGGCTTACATTCATGCGCAAGTAGCATTTAATCATTAATCATTGAAAATTTCATATTTATTTAGGTCGAGTGCGATAAAGTACACACTCGCCTAGAAAACTCGTTTTAACAATCATTGAAAGCAAAATCAATAATAACAAGACACTGATATGCAAGCACGCATGATATGTAAGAAACAGTTCCAAAATTAACTTTGAAAACAGTTCAAAAGTAAATAATGCGGGAAAGCGGTTCAAAAGTAAATTTGGAAACAGTTCAAAAGTAAAATAATGAAACGTTTTTAATAGTTTGAGGTCACTCACCTCCATGGCTCAGAAACCATCCATCATATATCATTGCCTTGCTCAAATCCGAGTCTTAGATCACAAACTCAATGCAAACAATTCCCTTCAAAGTTCGGACAGCATTTCCCCTAAATTTCTTTACTTTTCCAGCCATCAAGGCTTCATTATTTCCTCAGCCAGTCCCAAAGGTACACACACAACAACAAGTTTATCCAATAACCATTCAGCAAGCTCCAAGTAGTACTAGTACAAGTCAAGCTAGGGAAAAGTCCGGAAATGAAAAATTAAGCTCAAAACCAGAAAAACAGTTTTGACGTCCTTTCGCGGTAATGGCACCAAAGGTACTACGAGTATCGGATGGAGGTCCAAGACCCACCGTTTCGAAGCTAAGAACCAGGGCTACAACAATGTAGAAGCTCACTCAGTCCAAATCCCAGCACAACTAAGTCAAATATGCCAAATAACAAACCAGAACCGTACTTGCAGGTTTACAAATTACACTATGCTGTAATCAGTAAAACTCAGTCTAAACAGGTCCAAATGCAGAAATTCCAAAGGCATATGGTAGCTAGGACATCAAGCTACATTTCATCAGAAGACCTCAACACCCAAATCCAAAACAATTCCAGTCAAAATAACCCATTTCAGACGCAGTTCTAACATCCTGATGAACCCAGAACAGCAATAGTAATTTCGGCTTATCTCATTTTACACTACTCCAATTGACCTGAAATTTTACAGGCACCCTTAAACATCAATAACTACAACTTTCATGTTTTGAGCCAAGGCCAATTCGGCTTCTATCTAGGACCAAAAATTTCGGACAGAATGAAGAACCAAGAACCCTAATTTTCCAGATTTCTTCCAAAACAGAATTTTCTTGCAATTAATCACTTTTTCCACCTCCCAGCTTCCTCAACTATCATTTCCAATCATCATACATAACCACATAATAACAATCATATGAGAACAGAAAAATCCTAATTAAATATAAAACTTCACTAATTTCAACCAAAATCATGAAATCATCCATAAAATCACTTATTCAACCACCACCAATCACTAATTGAACATTATCAAGATCAAAGGAAAGGTTCCTTAGTCACTTACCATGCAAACCCAAGGAAAGACCCAACTTAGCACCTTTGCTTCTCAAACCACTTCACCAAACACCTTAATACCACAAAGAGAAAGGTTTTTATGGAGCAAATCACGGTTTTAACGGTTGGTTTGTGAGATTGGGCAAGAAATAGAAGGAAAAAATTGGAAGCTTTTCTCTCTTTTTGTCTCCAAGAGGTTCGGCCAAGGAGCTTATGAAGAACATGAATTTTGGGTCAAGTTTTTAATCAATTAGTAAAGGCAGTAAAATGGTCAAAGTCCACCCTTGAGTAAGAAAGTGACACTTGTCACCTTTAGGTTGAAAACTTATCTTTTTGTCTCTCCAATACAAATATCTTAACACATTGTAAAATAATATCACTTAATACAAAATTCCAACAAGTTGTCAAAAATATAATGCATTTACCGCACTTGCGTGTCCCACGTCCAAAATACGCTTTTAATTTCTCAAAAACTAACCGATACTAGAAAAATCATTTAAAACTATTTTTGCTCATAAACTTTATCTGGAGAATTTTTCTAATCAAGAAAATGTAGAAAAGGCGAGCGTTTAAAAAAATAAACCCTAGAAAATTAGAAAATTTCCGGGTTCTCACACTTATACTTTTCGGGGCGTCACAATCTCCCCTCCTTAAAAGAATGTCGTCCTCGACATTCCCTCTTGTACTAATCAAGTCAAGACATCCCGCGAGAATCACTAATACTTCAAACCAAACCCACAGTCCAGCATCCTAAACTTCAAGCCTAGGATACACTACAGAGATCTGAAGCCTAAGCTCTGATACCAACTGTCACGGCCCCACCTCCCCCTGAGGCGAACCAGAGGGTTCGGCGGGCCGCCTGCCCAGCTCTCGCCGGGACTCAGTCGTTCACTACAAACCTCAATTGAATTTCAAGATATATATATATATCAAAGGTTCCCAAACTTTACATATCAAAAGCGAAGCGTTCACGCTTCCACTGCGCCACTCTGATCCTTGATACCAACTATTATACAGGAGGAAGTCCAAAACTAGACTATTACACATCCAATCAATTCTAAATGTTCAATACAATCCCAATATGAACGATTACACAAAAGGAATTCTAAGTTCAGTCCATACATGAGATAATCCACGAATAAACACTACAAGCCCTTCCTTCGCCTTGAGCCCTGTGGAGGGGAATAAAATATTTTTGGGGTGAGCTAGAAGCTCAGCGAGTAACCAATAAAATCAGTTATCAAATCTGTTTAACAATGGTTCATTTCAATGATGTTGTAAATCAAAGGATAAGTCTAGAAACAATTACAACGTTTACAAAACATTAAATATGGAGTATCAATAATTCAAGAAACATTTACAATGGAAAGCGATAGTAACATTCATGAAAAGGATACGTTCGTTCTCCTGTCATTTCATTGCATTTTTGGTTTCATTCGTGCATTCATTCACCCCGTCCCTGGCTTTTGGCCAGGCTCCACCAACCTACAAGGTAATACTCGAGTATACCAACCGTTCACCCAGGTCCCTAATCGCCCGACCGAGTCCACTTCTGGCTCGAGACGACCGGTAACAAGGGGCAATGGCCAGTTCAGCCCAAAAGGCTTACATTCATGCGCAAGTAGTATTTAATCATTAATCATTGAAAATTTCATATTTATTTAGGTCGAGTGCGATAAAGTACACACTCGCCTAGAAAACTCGTTTTAACAATCATTGAAAGCAAAATCAATAATAACAAGACACTGATATGCAAGCACGCATGATATGTAAGAAACAGTTCCAAAATTAACTTTGAAAACAGTTCAAAAGTAAATAATGCGGGAAAGCGGTTCAAAAGTAAATTTGGAAACAGTTCAAAAGTAAATAATGCAAGAAACGGTTCATAAATAATTTTAGAAATAGTTTGAGGTCACTCACCTCCATGGCTCAGAAACCATCCATCATATATCATTGCCTTGCTCAAATCCGAGTCTTAGATCACAAACTCAATGCAAACAATTCCCTTCAAAGTTCGGACAGCATTTCCCCTAAATTTCTTTACTTTTCCAGCCATCAAGGCTTCATTATTTCCTCAGCCAGTCCCAAAGGTACACACACAACAACAAGTTCATCCAATAACCATTCAGCAAGCTCCAAGTAGTACTAGTACAAGTCAAGCTAGGGAAAAGTCCGGAAATGAAAAATTAAGCTCAAAACCAGAAAAACAGTTTTGACGTCCTTTTGCGGTAATGGCACCAAAGGTACTACGAGTATCGGATGGAGGTCCAAGTCCCACCGTTTCGAAGCTAAGAACCAGGGCTACAACAATGTAGAAGCTCACTCAGTCCAAATCCCAGCACAACTAAGTCAAATATGCCAAATAACAAACCAGAACCGTACTTGCAGGTTTACAAATTACACTATGCTGTAATAAGTAAAACTCAGTCTAAACAGGTCCAAATGCAGAAATTCCAAAGGCATATGGTAGCTAGGACATCAAGCTACATTTCATCAGAAGACCTCAACACCCAAATCCAAAACAATTCCAGTCAAAACAACCCATTTCAGACGCAGTTCGAACATCTTGATGAGCCCAGAACAGCAATAGTAATTTCGGCTTATCTCATTTTACACTACTCCAATTGACCTGAAATTTTACAGGCACCCTTAAACATCAATAACTACAACTTTCATGTTTTGAGCCAAGGCCAATTCGGCTTCTATCTAGGACCAAAAATTTCGGGCAGAATGAAGAACCAAGAACCCTAATTTTCCAGATTTCTTCCAAAACAGAATTTTCTTGCAATTAATCACTTTTTCCACCTCCCAGCTTCCTCAACTATCATTTCCAATCATCATACATAACCACATAATAACAATCATATGAGAACAGAAAAATCCTAATTAAATATAAAACTTCACTAATTTCAACCAAAATCATGAAATCATCCATAAAATCACTTATTCAACCACCACCAATCACTAATTGAACATTATCAAGATCAAAGGAAAGGTTCCTTAGTCACTTACCATGCAAACCCAAGGAAAGACCCAACTTAGCACCTTTGCTTCTCAAACCACTTCACCACACACCTTAATACCACCAAGAGAAAGGTTTTTATGGAGCAAATCACGGTTTTAACGGTTGGTTTGTGAGATTGGGCAAGAAATATAAGGAAAAAATTGGAAGCTTTTCTCTCTTTTTGTCTCCAAGAGGTTCGGCCAAGGAGCTTATGAAGAAGATGAATTTTGGGTCAAGTTTTTAATCAATTAGTAAAGGTAGTAAAATGGTCAAAGTCCACCCTTGAGTAAGAAAGTGACACTTGTCACCTTGAGGTTGAAAACTTATCTTTTTGTCTCTCCAATACAAATATCTTAACACATTGTAAAATAATATCACTTAATACAAAATTCCAACAAGTTGTCAAAAATATAATGCATTTACCGCACTTGCGGGTCCTACGTCCAAAATACGCTTTTAATTTCTCAAAAACTAACCGATACTAGAAAAATCATTTTAAAACTATTTTTGCTCATAAACTTTATCTGGGGAATTTTTCTAATCAAGAAAATGTAGAAAAGGCGGGCGTTTAAAAAAATAAACCCTAGAAAATTAGAAAATTTCCGGGTTCTCACACTTATACTTTTCGGGGCGTCACATAATTACCCTACTTATGATAAAGAATTGTATGCTGTTGTGCGTGCTCTTGAAGTGTGGCAGCATTATCTTATGCCTAAGGAATTTGTGATACATACTGATCATGAATCAATTAAATTCCTTAAGGGTCAGGGAAAGTTGCATAAAAGACATGCGAAGTGGATTGCATTTATTGATTCCTTTCCGTACATCATTAAGTATAAGAAGGGGAAAGATAATGTCGTTGCGGATGCATTGTCTAGGAGGTATACTTTGATCACTAACATGAGCACTAAGCTACTTGGTTTTGAGCACATTAAAAACATGTATGCACATGATGACGATTTTTCTAATGTGTTTCAAGCTTGTGAACATGCTGCATTTCAAAAGTACTATAGGCATGAAGGTTTCTTGTTCAAAGAAAATCGCCTATGTATTTCCAATTGTTCGCTTAGGGAATTACTTGTTAGAGAAGCCCATGGTGGAGGGTTGATGGGACATTTCGGCATTGATAAAACTCTTGACATCTTGCATGAACACTTCTATTGGCCTAAAATGAGGCGTGACGTTGCTAACATTTGTGATAAGTGTTTAAAGTGTAAGCAGGCCAAGTCAAGGAGTAACCCTCATGGACTATACACTCCTCTACTCGTACCTCATGCTCCTTGGACAGACTTATCCATGGATTTTGTACTTGGCTTACCAAGATCTTCTAGAGGTATGGATAGTATCTTTGTTGTAGTGGATAGATTTTCTAAAATGGCTCATTTTATCCCTTGTAGGAAAACAAATCATGCGCGCCATGTTGCTGATTTATTCTTCAAGAAAGTGGTTAGATTGCATGGAGTACCGCGTACTATTGTAAGTGATAGGGATGTGAAATTCTTAAGCTACTTCTGGAAATCACTTTGGGAAAAGTTGGGAACGAAGTTGCTATTTTCTACTTCTAGTCATCCTCAAACGGATGGTCAAACTAAGGTAACCAATAGAACCCTTGGTGCTTTACTTCGAGCCATTGTTCAAAAGAACTTGAAGAAGTGGGAAGAATGTTTGCCTATCGCTGAGTTTGCATATAACCGAACCACTCATTCTACTACTAATCATTCTCCTTTTGAAATTGTTTATGGGTTTCAGCCGCTAACCCCTCTAGATTTATCACCTATTCCTGTTGATGAGTGTTTAAGCGCAGATGGTGTCAAAAAGGCAGAGGCTGTTCGGACCTTACATGAGAGAATTCGAGCTCAAATTGAAAAGAAAAATGCGCAATATGCACAACATGCGAATAAGGGAAGAAAGCATGTTGTATTCGAACCTGGTGATTGGGTTTGGGTGCACATGAGGAAGGAAAGGTTTCCAGCATCTCGACGGACCAAGTTACATCCAAGAGGCGACGGACCTTTTCAAGTCCTAGAGAGGATCAACGACAATGCATACAAATTGGGACTTCCAAGTGAGTATGGCATAAGCGCATCTTTTAATGTGTCTGACCTATCCCCTTTTGACTTTGATACAGACTTTGAAGATTCGAGGACGAATCCTTTCGAGGAGGGAGGGAATGATGCGGATACGGGCGTGCAACAACTCCAACCTTGGGTCAAGGACCCTTTGATCAACATTGGTGGTCCGATGACAAGATCAAGAACCAAGAAGGTGAAGGAAGCTTTACGAGCCTTGATCATTCACCATACAAGCAAGGAGCAAGCTAGGTTTGAAGATTTGATGGACCATGAAGTTACTTTGTTCACTTGTACGTTTGAAGTGAAGGAATGATCTCATACTTGTTAGCTTAGTTGGTAGTTGTTTTAAGACTGTCTAGTTTAGTAGTTGTTAGGCGTTGAGTATTTTATTACTTATCGGGCCTTATCGGAAAGCCTTAAAGAGCTAGCTCTTTAAGCTCTTTTATGCGGACCGAATCTCTTCCAGGTTTATGTGGGCCGGATTTTGCCCTAGTTTTAGCCTATAAAAAGGCACCTCTTGTAAGAGTAAAAGACAGAATATTACAACCAGAAATCGTGAGGAATTTTCCTTCAAGTTCTTAATCGAACTTACTCTTGAATTCTTGAGTTCATGGCTTAGGATTCCAATCAGACTTTATCGATTAGCTTGTTCCCTAATCGTGGTGTCGCTTCATCCATCCTTATTTGCTTAAGGTTGCTGATTACTTTTGTGTGTCAGAGGTCTTGAGTTCATGAGAACAATCGAGTTCAATTTCTGTTGGGAGAAAAGATCCAACTCTGATAATTACAAGGTTGGGAGGTTCTAGGAGGGTCTTCCCCTAGGGTTGCCTATATCATTATGTAATTTCAATTGTTTTGTCTCTGTTTTTAGTCTGAATGAATGAAGCAGTAGTGCTTTGTTTTTATGTATTGTTAAATTGAGTAATAAAAGAATGTAAATTTGTGGAAACAGGCCATGAAGGATTGCATGTAAATTGAGTAATAAAAGAATGTATATTGGTAGAAAGCATATGTTTTTTGATCTCAGGCCATGAAGGATTGCATGTGATCGTGATGAAGAGGTCTGGTTTGCCAAATTTTTGCACAAGAGCCATAGCATCAATATATCTTCTTCTCATGTCAAGAGGACCACCTATAAGTGATGCTGGAAGGATAATTCGCTGACCTACTTTGGATCCTTGGTAATGTCCTGCTATGACACTGTCCATTATACCCTGAAGTTACTCTCTTCTTATTAACTCTTGTCGGCTTCTATAGTAATCAAGCCTCTGGGATTCTATCTTTATGCACATGTCCATCACATATTGCTGTAGAACCAGTATTGCATATGTTTGGAGTATACTTTTCTCACATCTGTAACTTGTATGCATAATACTCATGCATAGATACAAACTCTTTGTTGTTTTCAGGATCGTTACAAGCTGCAGCACATGTTATTGAATGTAAATGTAGTGATGTGCATAAGTGTATACTCAACAATATAATTATGGAGTATAATTTTTGGTACACCTTGCTCTTCAACTTCTATTAGCTCCTCTGCAGATTTGTAATTACTAAGAATAGGAGTGCACTTGGTTCTTCTATTACATCTCTTTCTTTTTTTTTGGATTCTCTGTAGCTGTCCTTCTTATACTGAGATGCCATCCAGTTTCTCCAAATGGAAATAGTAGTGGATATTGCAATGGATCATAGCATCCATAATAGTATTGCACCAGATGATCCTTGCCCTCTTTTGTGTAGATTTGGATATACCTTTTGTATCCTTCTCCATATTCTTGTCCTTCTACTGCAATTTGGGATGCAGTTGGTTGATTCCAGACTCTTTGGTCATTCTGTGAATGGGACTTTAGCAGTATTTGATATGAGTCAAGATTCGCAACATTTTTTAAGCTTCGGAGAAAAGAGGCATTGAGGTTGGATTCCATGACATGCATAATTTTTTTTTCACTGTACTCTCCGTTAGTTTCTCTGATGCAGCTAGTTTGCTTTCTAACTCGTGGTCTGTATTGTGAAAATACAGCTGTAGTTAAACAGCAGAGTCTCCATGTGGAATAAGATCATTGATGAAGTGATTGGTTTGTCCCTGGACTTTGTATGTGTAGATGCCATTAGTTCTTCTGCATAGGGATTTGTCATAATGCGCTCCGAAAGAGGTGAAGACAAACATGTTATTGTATGTTCTGACATATGTTCTGAAAGAAAGAGCTTCAGCAGAATGACCAGTATATAGTTCCATGAGAATATCTGGAAGTTTGAGTTCTTGGAGAACTATCTGACCATCAGAACAGCAGAAATTGGCTGTTTCAGAGTGAAATTTTTTGCTTCACAATAGCTGCAATGTGGTTTTGAAGGCAATATGTCTGGTTCATTGCTAATGGACTTCAATGCCTCAATTCCATCTGGGATTTTTTGAGCTACAATATAACCAATGTGATAGTAATTATTGAATATAAGAAAGAATTCAGAAAAAAGCTTTTGATGTGTATTATATTATATTCACAATACCTTTTGTTTTTCTACCTCTCTTATGAACTTTTTGAATTCTTTTTTACCTTGAGCTTTTGTTACCTGTGTGACAATTAAGAGAACATTATTAACTGTAATAGATAAAGCGTTGATATAATGAACATTAGAATGGTGGAAACTAGTAACAGAGGTTGTATCTGTACCTCTATTTTTTTAGCAGTGGATTTTAAACATTATTGAGTGGTTTGATATTGTGTTGCAAATGCCAACAGCTCTAGAAAGGCAAACTTGTTGAATCAATGGCATTGTAAATAAAGGAAATGTGTCAAGAAGTTTTATACAGTTCAATAGAGAATTGTATACGTAAAGTTGTTAGAGTATTAGGTACCTGAGCATCTTCGATGTTTTTGGGAAGAAATTTGAAGTAGTTCATACATATGAACGAGTCAGCAATTAGTGCAACATGATCGATAATGAAAGAGTGAGAACAACATGGTAAAGCATCATATATTGAAGAATACATTTTTATGTCCAAGATAGTCTGCAGGAATCAAAGAACCAGTCACTTGGACTAGTTTCACACCTTTATCATGTGGTGCACTATAGTCTGAGCATATATGATTATGGTTGGTGCCTGAAGAATTACCTAGGTTTTAGAAAATTTGAAAAAGTATAGTTATACAGCTTAAATAACAATTGCATGGGGACACTAATATTTATATAAAGATGATAGAGATGAAAACCTTCTTCATAAGTGGAGAAGCAGGAGACACCATTTTTTAGTTTTGATGCAGTGTCAGATACACAAAGTTGATTACCTGTGGCATAGAAAGAAGTAAACAATTGATTATATCAGGTAACAAGAAACAACGTATTATGGTGGTTCTGGATATCAGTAAGTATTAGGTGTTTACCACGATTACATTGGCTGCCACAGTCAATTGATAGAACTTGTGAATGTGCAAGACGATCTCCAGAGTCAATTGATAGAACTTATGAATGCGGACAATGATCTGTATGTATATGAGAGGGAAGAGAAGCAGGATATTTGCAAAGTTGAGTCACTGAGAACCAGTGTGGTGCATTTGTAAAGCAAAGAGTTAGATAAAAATTGGAATATGTGGAAAACTAATTGGTATATTGAAATTCCGTACATGGAAATGTTGTATTGGAAAGTGATAGAATAATGGTGGAGAGTGATATTTTGTTTAAGTTTACCATTGTTACTCTGATAGTTGGATGCAGGTAACTCAGGATCAGAAAAAGGAGTTGTGCTCACATTTGTATCACATGTTTGAGGAAGTGTACTTCTGTGATATTCTGGAACTGGAATGTTTTAGGGTTGAAAAGTCAATATAAGTGTAACAATAGAACTGGAATGTTTGGGGGATAAAAAGTTAACATAAATGTAACAATATGAAAAAAAAGTGAATGAACCTGACGATACATATATGTGTGATGGAAATGCTGCTCAGTTAACTGTGGCATCCGTATTCCTGTGTATAGTAATAATTAGTTGCATTGCTCCAAATTTTGTCACAGAAACTACAAAGTGAAGAGGTTTGCAAGCTCTGTTAACTAATAAAAAAAATATAAATTAAGAATATACTTAATGGTTGCAGGGACATACTGAAAGGGAGTATAAATGAGCAAGGAACCAGAAATTATGGAGTATATACGTACCATCATCATGGTTGTTAGTAGTGCGTGCTCTAATAGGTGGTTTGATGTTCGACTGTTTGGAAGCCTTTACAGATTGTGGACGGAGTGACTTGGACAACAATTTGGTTAACTTTCTTCTGTGATACGTTTCTCTATGTTTTCTTCGGTGAGCTTCTTTTTGCTTGACAGAAAGAGCAGCAAACTTCTCTCTTTTTTTTATTTCTTTCATTTTTTTTCTCATGGATTTTGAGATGATCATTATGTGGATATAACTCAGAGGAATTCATAATGTTTGTATGATGATGGAACATATTTTTATTCTCGATATAAGCATGCAGTGAGGAGAATAGAAGTTCATTGCATGAAATAAGCAAGTAACACCGGGAGCAAAAATACAAAAGTCGTTCCAAAGAACTTTGAATAAAGTAAGGAATATGTTAAAGAAGCTAGTGAAACAATACCTCCATCAATCGTCAAGGCACAGAGCGGTGAATCAAACTTCTTCGAAGGCTAAACAAAAGATCTCAAGTCAGTAAACATGGATTTTTTTATCAATAAGGAAATGAATGGAACAGAACATGAGAATGATATCAGAAGAAAGTAAAGAAAAAATTATCGAAGAAATAGCATTAGAGTGCCTGGTGTTTAAGGTGTTTAGTTGAGGAGAATTGACAAGAAGATTTACATGCAATCTAGGAGGCAAAGCATATAAGAGAGCTTGCATGGAGACCATGTATGTCTTATAAGTGAATCAAAAGAATGACAAATTACAAATGTACCCAAGCTGTAAGATGGACTGGTCCACAAGAGATGCATCTTGCAGGACTATTTGGTAAACAAGAAAATCTAGTGGTTGACAGCTAATTAAATCTGGCCATCAATTCGGAGTAGAAAGTCCCTTGCGTCCTTGGTCAAATCGACAGTGTGCATACTCAAGAGATAGATAGCAGGGTGTGCAGCATAAATTTGAAAAAGCATTTCAGTTCACATGATGCATATCTATTGAGATAATCACAGTTATCTATGTATGTACTTATTGATACATGTGTGTGTATATATATATTAATCACACTTATCTATGTACTTATTGATACACACACATATATATAATAAATATAAAAATAATAATATATATGCAGTTGAAAAAAATACAAATAAACGACTATATACAAGATCTCTTGAGATAATCACAATTATACGTATGTATTTATTGAACATGTATATATATATATATATATATTAATCTCAATTATCTGTGTACTTATTGATACACACACGTATATAATAAAAATAAAAATAATATATATATATTGAGATAATCACAATTATCTATGTATGTACTTATTGAACATGTGTATATATATATTAATCATAATTATCTATGTACTTATTGATACACACACATGTATGTAATAAAAATAATAATATATATACAATTGAAAAAATACGAAGAAAGGATTATAAACTAGATCTTTTTTATAAAAGAAAATTTATATATGTAGTACTTATTATTATATAACTTATACGAGATACATATATATAATAATATGTATACATTTGAAAAAACATGAAGAAAGAATTGTATACAAGATCTCTTTTATAAAAAAAATTTATATATGTGATACTTATTATAATATATTCATATAAGAAATATAGAGAAAAGACTATATATAGAAATTTGTATACATAGTATATTATATACAGTTGAAAAATATCGTGGAAGCACTATATACCTTTCTTATAAAAATAATAAGGAAATTTATATATATAGATATACATCTTTACTCATACACCTGAAGAATATGAAGAAAGGACTATATACAGAATTTTAAAAAGTAATCACAATTATCTATGTACTTATTGATACATATATATAATATATATACTTGAAAAAAATACATAGATAGGACTATATACAAGATCTCTTTTATAAAATATGGAGAAAAGACTATTTATGGAATATATACATTATATAGAAACTGTATACAAAATATATATAGAATATATACACTTGAAAAATACACAGAAGGGATTATATAGAGGATAAGCAAACTTATATACATAGATATCCATCTTTACCTATACTTATAAAAAGTATGAAAAAGAACTATATAGAGAATCTTAAAAAAAACATGCGATTGATATCTTTTATAAAAAAGAAACAAATTGATATATATCTAGATATATATATATATATATTTACACGGTTAGTTATGTAAGGATATATATATATATATATTGAGAGATAATGACAGTTATATATATATATATCCTTAAGCATAAAGATATATTTTCTAGTCAAACTTTTCATTATTTATACTTATAATATATGTGTATATATTGAGAGATAATATATATATATTGAGATATATACATTCTTACTCATAAAGATGCATTTTCTATTTCTCTGTGGATAATTCCATGATAATGGTAAATGCTCAGAAAGTAGGAGGCTGCAACAGCACCAGCACAAAACACAATCCAGGACATAAGGTTTTAAGCAAAGTTGGATGTCTACTCGAACGTACAAAGGTTTTAAGCAAAGAAAGCCACTTGGAATTACAAAGACCAGCAGCCCCAAAGTACAGCACCTTCAAGCAGACCCAATGCACTTGAAAGTACAACCATCTAAGCAGACCCCACATAATGAAATATCTTAGAAGCGGAGGGTAATATATACAAACAACGAATTACGTAAGCAATTTCTTAAAAGGCGGACCCCACAAGCAGCAGTAGCAGAAAACAGAATCCAAATTCGGTCCACTTGAATGCCGATTTGGATGTACAAGAGTTTTAAGCAAAGAGAAGCACTCGAAAGTACAACCCATTCAAGCAGAGTTGCACTTGAAAGTGGCTCCACTGTAGAAACACAAAGTGCTTCTTATGTATATGTAAGGATACGGGGCAGGAGCGGTCGTCAGGCTCCTGAACGGTCTCCTCACAATCAAAAACGTGAGGAGACAAATGAGCCAAGTCAGCAAGTGTTCAGCAAGGCAAAGAACGACGCCGTTTCAAATAAAAAAAATATTGACTTCCAAACGGGAGTAGACGGAGCAAACGGAAGAGAAGTGGATTTTGAAATTCAAGTTGAAATTTTGAATCAGTCGCAGAAAACAAAATAGAGGGAAGAGTCTTGGCGTGCTTCTGAAGGTATTCTACTCTGAACGACCGCTCACTGAAGGTAGAAAGGTGAAGTTCGGGTGGAATTCGACCTACTGGGTGTTTCTAGGTGAAGTGGGTGTAGTCTATTCTAATAAAGGTAGCAATTGACAGAAAACTGGGTGGAGAGGCAGGCGGCAAGGTAGAAGCAAACAGAGATGAAACCAGAGTTTGTCCATAAAACTGAATAGCAGAAGCAGCTGTGGTCTTCAACTGGGTATGAGAGTGTTGTATCCATTTTGAATGCAACCAAGGCAGGCGGTAAGGTAGAAGCAAATAGAGAAAAGTGAGCATCTCACGAAACCAGATTTTGTCCTTCAACTTAATAGCAGAAGCAGGTACGCTCTCCGACTTCGATGACACGTAAAGCATATTTGCAGACCAAGGTAACATAAGTGAACCATGTCAGTAACTCTGGCCAATAATTTGTTACCCAAATGCACATCTGTTAAATGAAGGATGAAATTAGAGTCACTGAAGACATAATATGAAGATGATAGAAGAATGGTGAAGTTGTACTGTATTTGTGTGTGTACCGTATCTGTGTGTGTGTGAACATAACATTTTCAGTGATGGACTATAATGAGATAGTAGTTGTTGGAAGACCTAGGGGTATGTATTCAAGTAAACTGTCGAACGGAATTAGGGAAAGATGAGAGAAACAAAGTCATATTTAACAAGTGAATTAATGTACATCCTGTTGTAAATTAGTTACATGTTATAGCCACTATATTACAATTGATAGGAATCATTGTGCATGTAGTAGTTGGTCCATGCTCATGGGGCAATATTAGTTTGCCCCTCTCTTGACCATGCATGTTTATAAAATAGAGGCGTAGAGTTGAATGAGGTGAAGCAGAGGAAAAGACATATATGTGAATAATAAATGGGTGAACCTTGTGTTGTAAGTAAATTACAAGATATAAGAAATATATTACAATGAGTAGAAAGTGCTTGTTTGGCCCTCAAAATGTAGAAATAATAGAAAATGCGGAGTTGGCTTATGCAGTTGTCATTAACGAATGACATAAGGTCCAGTGAGCTAAAGAATCTAGAATCAAAATATAATCACCAGCGTGGATGTACATACAGTTAAAATAGACTTACATCGTGTGACCAATACATTACAGTCCGTATAACGTAGTGTACATGGAGTTATATTTGTACATAGATAATGCTGTTGTCTTAGAGTAAAAGTAAGGTGATGTGAATCATTAATCATATTGATAAGCGTAATAATAGAATTTGGTATACGAGTAATGTGTGATTCATAACACATTATGACAGGTAATATACATCTATGTTGTCGTTTATGTACATACTATTCATGAAGTGTTGCAAATTAGGGTGTTCGATACATAATTAGCGGGAGCAGAAGTAATGGATTGCAGGAAATTGGCAGAAGATCGGACCCGTGAGTTAGGAATGGAGTTCAACAGTGAAGAGGATGCATACAAGTTTTGTGACGCCCCCACTTCTCCCTAAGGCGAACCAAAGGGTATCCGCGGGACGCCTGCCCAACTCTCGCCAGGACTCAAGCAATTTCCGTCCAAGCTTAATACAATACTAGACGTTACGATTAAATATCATAAATACAATCAGTGCGTAAGCATTCAAGCTTATCAATATTCAACATCTGCCCAATCATTACATCGGGACCTCGAAATACATCAATATTCAAAATATACATCAATCACAAGTCTAGCCCCAAAGTGCAACGGAAACCCTAAAACAAGAGTACGCCAAGAGGGGTTTCTCCAACATTTCTCCAAGTCCAATCCTGTTAAGGAAAACAAATCTACAGGGTGAGCAAAAACGCTCGTGAGGCCAAGAACACACATGCAAGCACGTAGTCCAGATAACAGTCCCAAATAACAGTTCAAGAGATAATTACAAGTAATTAATAAAGCCAGTGAAAGTAAGCAGAAACAATTCAAGGATATAGTAGCTCTCAGGAGCTAAGTTCCACTTGCTTTGCCAGTTCATTCGTATATCTTCCCGCGATGACTCTCCGTCAACCGGGTTGATATTTCCAAACCGTAGATCACCACTTACTTCTCATCCGTCCACCCTACACCGCTTCGGGCCCGCACGACATTTATAAGGCTATACTCCACGAGTATGCCAAGCAAGATCTCTCAAATAGATCAAGCTTATCATGTGATTCTCATGGCTCACCAAGGTTCCCGACCAAGCCCATGCCGGCTCGAGTTCCAAGGTCGGCCTATGAGTTTGGGCGTCCCCCTTGTATCATGTAAGTGTCGAGGAGATTCACTCCAACGACGTATGCAGCCATAGCATACCATGTCATGTATTCAAGCATTTGACAGGTTTAAGCATGTATTTCAGGTCATGTAAACCAGGCAAAACATGTTAAGCATGAGTCATTTGTTTCAAATGAGAACGAGTGCGATAAAGTACACACTCGACTCCATTTTTCAAAACCAAGTAGGCTAAGCATGTAATCAGGTAAGCCAAGCATGAATCAAGTCCATAGAGTTCAAGTAGCCATACACTTGACACTCACCGAGCAAATCAAGAAGAAATATTTTCTGGAAGTTCAAGTGTTCACTGTAGGATCCTCTTGAAGGTCCTCGAGTGCACCTGAGCAAAATATAATGTATTATCATTCACGTGCCCCAATTATCAAGGAAGATTGTATGTTAGTACAATCTAAGGAAATTTCATGAAAACGAACCTCAATTACTCGTAAATCGAGGTTCAATTAGAGTTTCTTAAAGTACAAGAGCGATCGAGTTTTCATTTTGGGAAATCAAGTATAAAACGTTCAAGTAATATCGAAGGAATAAGGAGTGCTTGAAAACTCCCTTCCTTTGGAATTCGGAAAATTTTCAGTTTTGATACGATATTTTGAAAAATCGTATCTCACATTCTACATGTCAAAAATTGGAAAACTTGGTACCTTGGAAACCTCTTTGAAAGTACTAAAAGTTCTTAGAAGACACTTTTCCATGATTCTAAATGGAAGATATTCAAAAATGGGCTCAAAGTTACTGTTTCAGAGTACTTAAGGTTGTGTTGGAGTTGGTTTTCCGCTAACTTTGGAAATTTGGCAAAATTCACACGTTGCGAGCTAGCCTCTGAAATCTATAACTCAATTAGAGTTGCAAGTAATGTTTTAAACAGAAAAAGTGGATCACGAATCGGAGTTTCGAGCACCGAGATACGGTAGCTCAAAGTTAGGGAAAAATTCAAAACTGGTGAACAAATTTCCAGATTTGAGCTTCCAACTTTGGGACTTTAGTTAGGTATCGAAATGGACTTGGATTGGTACAAAATTTGGCAGTATAATACTCCTATAAAAAGAGTATCCCTCTACCAAATTTCATGGAAAAATACCTTCGGGAAGGTAGTCACTCAAACAACCAAAGTTTCGAAAATCCTAAGACAAAACTGCCTTGAGCCTTTTGTTTTCCATTCCAAACATTTGGTCAAGGAAAAATTCCTCAAACATGGCTCATTAGTGTAGGCAAAGCCTAAGGAACATTCATGGCACATTTCATAAGTGTTTAGCACCAAAATATTCAGTTAGCAAGTCTACACCAAGCCTTGCATCAAATCTGTCCAAAAGTTAGGGTTTTCAAGAGCAGGGCAGGTCCCGTATTTTGATCATAAATCACTCAACTTAACTCGGAATTGGGCATGGTTTATGGCGTTGGAAAATACATTCATAGAGCTAAAATTTCACAGAAGAAATCATTTTGAAATTTGGCACACAACTAGCTCGAATTCTAGCTACAATTTGCAGCCTCAGCATTTCGTTCCAGGAAAACAGAGAAACAGAACAGCCGACATTAAACGGTTGGTTCGGCTCACATAAATGGAACCAGAACGTGTATTTTATACCGTTGGAAAGGTGGGAATTTCTAGTTTCAAATTCCACTGACAGCACTCGATGTCAACGTCAGAGCACAAAGTTATGGCCGAAACACGAAAGCTGGTCAGAGCATTACGGGAACAGTTCCAGATTTACTAGCTTTGTGAAATCGATTCATTTGACCCACCAAACCTCAATATTTTTCAATGAAATTTTTTACACCATCTATACAACATATAAACATCATATATAAGTCATCATAACCTCAAAATTCCGCAGAAATAGATACGTTCAAAGCAGGGGCAGAATCGGAACTTTTTACCCCATGCATTTCTTGAAGTTTATACTAATAATACACCATTATCTACCATTTTGAGCACTAAACCAACATTAAATCCATCATCAATCATCACATCAGCCATCAAGACAAGGGTGGGAGTTCATAGAGCCCACCTTCCAAATTTTCCAACAATAACAACCACCCATATGAATACAAGAGCTTAAAGGTGTTAATCAACCTCCGTAAACCAAGATTAGAGTGTTGGATCATTACCTACTTTGGTTGATGAACTAGACAGGATTTTCGGTCCTTAGAAGCTCCAAGAAATCCGTGGAAAGCTTCTTGTTTTTGTAGCTAGATGAAATTCCCAAGTGTTGAGCTAAGTGTAGTTAAATTTTGGTTGAATTTGGTGAAGGTTTGAGCAAGATTTGGAGATGAAATTTGCAAAACTTGGAGTTGTTTTGTTGCAGCTGATGGTTCGGCCAAATGAGAGGGAAAGAGGCGTGTGATATGCTGAAATAAAGCTTCTAAAGTAAGCTTAAATGTGTGGCCACAATTCGCCGAAAGTCAACTCTCTCTCGCGCGTGTACGTGCGCATTTTGGGCTCGATTCTTTTCGAGTTTATTTCACTAGTGCACTAAACCTCTAGTACACTTATATTCATACAAATATTATTCACTCTTAATTATCCCAAAATAAGGGTCTAAAGTCCCTCAATTAAAATCGCGCGTGTGAAAACGCGTATCTCCAATTTGAGCGCGATAACGCGAAACCTCCAAGAAATCCTTATAACGATAATACTAATAACTATCACTTGAGTATTTAATCGTTAAAATACCTAATTTAGGTCCATTGTATAAGTCTTTAATATTCCAAGCCTATTGTACTCTCAATCGGGTAAAATTTCCAAGCACTATTCACTGTTCTCACTAAACGCGCTCCCGGAAATTAATTTTTGAAACAAGTCACTTTAAAAATATAATGAAGCTATATTTCCACGTAATTAGGTTCAATAGGTCTAGAAAATAATACTCAGAATAAATGAACAAGTAAATAATTAAATAAGCTCAAAATAGGGTTTTAATAGGAGTTTTACGAGTCCTCACATGAGTCGAGTATTAACTCCTCAAATCTCCAATAAATTTGTATCCATGCGTCTTTTGGAAAACTATCCACGCGTGAGTAGTATATGCTCACTTAGAACTTATTCACCTTTAATTCTCGATTAACTTTTCTTAATCTGCTATTGTCCGTTCTTAATTTCCCCAGGATAATCATACTCTCGAATATAATATCACCTTGAAACACTCGTGTTCATTATTTCTCACCTAAACAATCCTCCGAAAATTGAAGTTGTTAACGGGACGTTTTAAAAGCATAATGAAGACATTATTCCATACGAATGGATTTAAAATGGTCGTAATAAATTATTTGGGGAAAACAGGTGGATAAATACTTAATTAAACCATTAATATTCGATAAAAATAAGAAATTTTTCGGGTCCTCACATCCTCCCCTCCTTAACAGAATTTCGTCCTCGAAATTCACACCTGAGAAAATATCATTCCCTTCATGGTTAAGCCTATCAGATCGATCACCAACTTACGTATTTCCAACTTATACTTGACAATTTCCATTCATTCGACTAGCAATCAAACCTTGATTTTTTCTTCAATAGGCATTTTAACTTCCGAGTCATAGAGCAGCTTAATCGGCCTCATGTCTACCTCATATAGGCAATATCTTCACTTCTTTAAGGCAAATATTGTAGTTATTTACTCCCAATCAGGAGTTGGCTACTTCCTCTCGTAATATTTTAACTTCCTAGAGGCATATACAATCACCTTATCATGTTTTATTAATATACATTCTAAACCATCCTTTGAATCATCTGTGTAAATCACAAAATTACCTCCTACACATGTACACCGATTAACATTCTTCATCTCAAGATTTTCCCTTACATTTAGAACCTCAAATGGTTTGCCAAGTCTTGCACTCTTACAAAAATCCTTGATAAACCAAAGGTAGTATTCAGCTAACTCCGAGAATTCCAAATTTCAATATGCTTTTCTGGTCGTTTCCTCTTATACAATCTTTCATTTTAGCTGAGTCAATAATAATTCCTTCCTTAGATACTGTATAACCTAGAAAGGTTATTTCTTCCAATCGAACTCACAGTTATTGAACTTAACAAAAGTTGGCGTTCTCTCGAGGTTCGTAAAACTACCATCAAGTGTCTTTCATGACCTTCTCAAACACTAGAGTATATCGATATATCATCAATAAATGCCTCCACCGATTTGTCCAAATACGGTTTAACTCCGATACCTTGGGTCCATAAATGCTTCTAGTGCATATGTCAACTCGAAGGGTGTACCGAAAATTTTAGAGTGTCCATGTCTTAATTTGAAAGCGGTATTAACCACATTAGTTCTTAGGGTTCTCAAATGGGTAATATCTCTACTTTAAATCCAACTTAAATAGGATCACGGCTCCTTACAAATTATCGAATTCTTATCCATGTAAGACAAAAAGGTAGTTGTTCTTAATGGTCACATCGCTCCAGACTCCATAATCTATAAATACATAGCTTCTAGCCTTCATTCCAAATACGATATCTAATCCTTAATCGTTAGGCACATTGAATCCATTAATTATTTCCTTTCACTAACTCAAATCCACCGATTTTAATATCTCAAATTGGCATTTCAAACATTGAATCCCATTTCAACGCTAAGTCCTCACTTCGGTCCCGATCTCTAGTCACTATCAAGACCTCAGGTGGTCTATATTCTCAAGCAAAATCTCGATCACAACCAATACCATTCGTGTCTTATTATAATTCTAAGGGCGTGGGGCAGGATTTAAACATACGTGTAAGTCATAAAAACAATTAAAAGCGAAGTAAATTTTCATGAGTCATAAAGATCATAATAATTACATCCAGTTGGAAGAGGTTTATCAAATCCTCTCAAAAGGAAAAGGAGAAACGACAGGATTGTAGCAAAACATGTCAAGTTGCCAGGATACAAAACAACAAAAGACTTTTCTCTTTTTCAAAAGATCACAACCTCCAAAGGTGCTAGCCTAGTCTAGGGTAAAACTACAATCTCTATTCCTCGAGTGAAGTCAAACCATCTCAATCTGTGAAACATTCACTACTAGGACCCCGTTCATAGCCATTAGTACTAATTACTCCCATCTGGCACTTGATCGCTTTGCGGTGGACCTAGTTGGCTATTGAGTACTTCCTCTTTTTTAAAAGCTCTAGGGCAATCCGAAATCTTATGCTTGGTACTACCGCACCCCAGACACTTTCCTTGTTTCATCCAGCACTCGGCCTCAACGTGGTTAACCTTGCCGCAGTATCCACAATTTGCATGAGAAGTGGCGGCTTGGCCAGTTCGAGGATTTTCTTTGCATTTCTTCTCTAATTCTACATTCTGACGTAGTAATTCAATTTTTTCTGCATATTCTTGTTTCCACCGTCCTTCCCAGTAGTCAGCCAATTTCCTTTGAAATTCTACCTCATTTCGAAGAAGGTCCAATTCCTTACGCATTTCTTCCAAAGTTGTCATCTTACCAGTTGGCTTAAGTCAAATGCTAACCCGCCAGGCAAATCAAAGGATCAAAAGAGTAGCTATGCATAATGGAAGTTCGAGCCAGATTACTCTTTCATTCTTTTGTTTATAGGTCACCCCGAAATATAAATCTTAGCTATTCTCTGCCGAACATGGGTGAGTTCTTAAGTCTCCATAAAATCACTACCATTAATTCCAATTACAACCAGATACGGGGACTCTATTCCTTGATATAAAGTTTTTCATGTCTTACTTCAATCTTCGATACTTGTCTATGAAGTTGTTCGAAAAGAGATCAAAATCTCGTAGTCCCATTAGTGCCTTATTGTATCCTTTCAAATCAATCTTACTGTTTCAAGGTTAGGTCCCCCGTGAAACCTAGATAGACGACCTTCAAGAATCATTTCATTTTCATACCTCTCCTGGTTCTTAGGTTGGCTTATTGGTTCAGAGCTTTGGTACTCAACCAACCATTCTAGGATATCAGTCGTATGGTCAATAGTGAGAGCTATGTAGGTGTTTTCCTTCATTTCTAGGGTTTCGGTTCAATCCAGCAATCGTTCCCTAATTATCTTCTGGAGTTTGGGATGACCTAACCCCTCGCCCTCGGTCCCTTTTTATTTATTTGGCCACTCATAACTTTAATAGTCATATAAACATGGCATGAAATGAATGCACCTAAACGAAGTTTGAAAAGTGAGATTTTGATCACGCTAAACAAATATGAGAATAAAAGGGAAGACACTGAGATAATCGCAAATACGTATAACCCCAATCATGGATTTGAAATCATAAAGCAGTAAGGTCAAACATGTCATGAGAAATGTTTAATTGCCTCACAAGGTAGGAAACATATTGAAACAAGACACAAAATACAACGGCCTTTAAACGAGCGTCACCCTATCTATCTTTGGGAAAAAATATTAAAATAGTTTAAATCACTAAATTAGTGATTGGCAGAACCCAAAAGTCTTCACTACCTCCATAGGATCAATTTCATTTCCAGCACTAGGAGTTTTAGATCTCATGTCCCTTATCGAATATCTTGTCATTCTCCACTCATTCAACCAAGGTAACACACCCAACCACCGACTCATCCATCCTGTCTTTAATTTCGGGCACTACCCTAACAAATTGGTTCTTAGCTTTTGAAGCTTCTCACTATGAACCTTTGTCTCCCTCGCTCCTTAAGTATTTCAATTTCAATTTCAGGAATTCTAGTAGTCTAGGCATCCGCAATTGTCCTCAGTTCTCGATCATCCCTTCGAATCACTTTAGTTTCTTCGGATAGCCACTTCCAATGATCGACCACTATTAACACCCCACTATTTGGGCTCGAGCAAGTCCTTTGAAATTCACATGAAATCCTAGTCCAGCAAATCGGACCATTTTTCCAATGCTCTCTTAGGTCACTCCCTCGATAGTGGACCACCGGTAGGTGCCCCCGAGACAATTTAATATCACCATTACCTTCTATAGTTTACACTTAAGAGTAAAAGCTCAGGTAGGTCCAGATGCACTAAATAAACAAGATTTGATCACTTCATACTATCCCACATGTATCACACCATATCAAAACTCCTTGTCATCCACTAATTCGAACCTAGGTTCTAATTTTCATTTTCACAAGCAGTCCCTTAAATTTCAATCCAATTTCATAGTCCGGCATCCTAAACGTTTAAACCTAGGATACACTACAGAGATCTAAATCCTAAACTCTGATACCAACTGTAACGCCCCCATTTCTCCCTAAGGCAAACCAAAGGGTATCCGCGGGACGCCTGCCCAACTCTCGTCAGGACTCAAGCAATTTTCGTCCAAGTTTAATACAATACTAGACGTTACGATTAAATATCATAAATACAATCAGTGCGTAAGCATTCAAGCTTATCAATATTCAACATCTGCCCAATCAATACATCGAGACCTCGAAATACATCAATATTCAAAATATACATCAATCACAAGTCTAGCCCCAAAGTGCAACGGAAACCCTAAAACAAGAGTACAACAAGAGGGGTTTCTCCAACATTTCTCCAAGTCCAATCCTGTTAAGGAAAACAAATCTACAGGGTAAGCAAAAAGCTCGTGAGGCCAAGAACACACATGCAAGCACGTTGTTCAGCTAACAAGCCCAAATAACAGTTCAAGTGATAAATTACAAGTAATTCATAAAGCCAACGAAATGTAAACAGAAACAATTCAAGGATATGGTAGCTCTCAGGAGCTAAGTTCCACTTGCTTTGCCAGTTCAATCGTATATCTTCCTGCGATGACTCTCCGTCAACCGGGTTGATATTTCCAAACCATAGATCACCACTTACTTCTCATCCGTTCACCCTACACCGCTTCGGGCCTGCACAATATTTATAAGGCTATACTCCATGAGTATGCCAAGCAAGATCTCTCAAATAGATCAAGCTTATCATGTGATTCTCATGGCTCCCCAAGATTCCCGACCAAGCCCATGCCGGCTCGAGTCCCAAGGTCGGCCTATGAGTTTGGGCGTCCCCCATGTATCATGTAAGTGTCGAGGAGATTCACTCCAGCGACGTATGCAGCCATAGCACACCATGTCAAGTCTTAAAGCATTCGACAGGTCTAAGCAGGTATTTCAAGTCATGTAAACCAGGTAAATCATGTTAAGCATGAGTCATTTGTTTCAAATGAGAACGAGTGCGATAAAATACACACCCGACTCCATTTTTCAAAACCAAGTAGGCTAAGCATGTAATCAGGTAAGCCAAGCATGAATCAAATCCATAGAGTTCAAGTAGACATGCACTTGACACTCACCAAGTAGAAGTAGTCTCAACCGAAATTTAAACGTTCACCGTGGGATCCTCTTGAGGGTCCTCGTGTGCGCCTGAGCAAATAATAGTGAAGTATCACTCATATATCCCAATTATCAAGGAAGATTGTACACTAGTACAATCTAAGGAAATTTCATGAAAACGAATCTCAATTACTCGTAAATCGAGGTTTAAATGGAGTTTCTTAAAATACACAGTAATCGAGTTTTCATTTTGGGAAATCAAGTATGAAACGTTCAAGAAATATTGAAGGAATAAGGAGTACTTGAAAACTCCCTTCCCTTGGAATTTGGGAAAAAAATTCAGGTTTGATACGATACTTTGAAAAATCGTATCTCCCATTCTACATGTCAGAAATTGGAAAATCAGGTGCCGTTGGAAACCTCTTTGAAAGTACTAAATGTTCTTAAAATACACTTTTCTAAGATTCCAAATGAAAAACATTCAAAAATGAGCTCAAAGCTGCTGTTTTGGTTCATAAGGCAGATTTAAGTTGGTTTTTAGCCAACTTTGAAAATTCGACAAAATTCACTTGAGTGAAACTATCCTTTGAAATTTGCAGCTCTAATAGTGTTGTAATCCAAGTTTAAAACAAAACAAGTGGAACAAAAAACGGAGTTTCGAGCACCGAGATACGGCAGCTCAAAATGTGGGAAAATTTGAAACTGCTGACAAATTTCCAGATTTGAGTTTCCGAATTTGGGACCTTAGTTGGGTATCGAAATGGACTTGGATTGGTACAAAATTTGGCAGTATAATACTCCTATATAAAGGGCATTCCTCTATCAACTTTCATGGAAAAATACCTTCGGGAAGGTAGTCAACCAAACACCAAAGTTTCAAAAATCCTAAGGCAGAACTGCCTTGAGATTTTTGGTTTTCCATTCCAAACATTTGGTCAAGGAAAATCCTCCAAACATAGTTCATTAGTGTAGGCAAAGCCTAAGGAACATTCATGGTACATTTGGTAAGTGTTTAACACCCAAAAATTCAATTAGCACGTCTACACCAAACCTTGCATCAAATCTGTCCAAAAGTTAGGGTTTTCAAGAGCAGGGCAGGTTCCGTATTTTGATCATAAATCACTCAAATTAACTCAGAATTGGGCATGGTTTATGAATTTGGAAAGTACATTCATAGAGCTAACATTTCACAGAAGAAATCATTCTGAAATTCGGCACAAAACTAGCTCGAATTCGAGCCACAAGTTGCAGCCTCAGCATTTCATTCCAGGAAAACAGAGAAACAGAATAGCCAACTTTAAATGGTTGGTTCGGCTCACATACATGGAACCAGAATGTGCATTTTATACCGTTGGAAAGGTTGGAATGTCTAGTTTCAAATTCCATTGACGGTACTTGATTTCGACATCGGGGCACAAAGTTATGGCCAAAACAAGAAAGCTGGTCAGAGCATTACGGGAACAGTTCCAGATTTACTAGCTTTGTGAAATCGATTCATTTGACCCACCAAACCTCAATATTTTTCAATGAAATTTTATACACCATCTATACAACATATAAACATCATATATAAGTCATCACAACCTCAAAATTCCGTAAAAATAGGTACGTTCAAAGCAGGGGCAGGATCGAAACTTTTTACCCCATGCATTTCTTGAAGTTTATAGTAATAATACACCATTAATCTACCATTTTGAGCACTAAACCAACATTAAATCCATCATCAATCATCACATCATCCATCAGGACAAGGTTGGGAGTTCATAGAGCCCACCTTCCAAATTTTCCAACAATAACAACCACCGATATGAATACAAGAGCTTAAAGGTGTTAATCAACCTCCATAAACCAAGATTAGAGTGTTGGATCATTACCTACTTTGGTTGATGAACTAGGCAGGATTTTCGGTCCTTAGAAACTCCAAGAAATCCATGGAAAGCTCCTTGTTTTTGTAGCTAGATGAACTTCCCAAGTGTTGAGCTAAGTGTAGTTAAATTTTGGTTGAATTTGGTGAAGGTTTGAGCAAGATTTAGAGATGAAATTTGCAAAACTTGGAGTTGTTTTGTTGCAGCTGATGGTTCGGCCAAATGAGAGGGAAAGAGGCGTGTGATATGCTGAAATAAAACTTCTAAAGTAAGCTTAAATGTGTGGCCACAATTCGCCGAAAGTCAACTCTCTCTCGCGCGTGTACGCACGCATTTTGGGCTCGATTTCTTTCGAGTTTATTTCACTAGTGCACTGAACCTCTAATGCACTTATATTCATATAAATATTATTCACTCTTAATTTTCCCAAAATAATGGTCTAAAGTCCCTCAATTAATCGCGCGCGTGAAAACGCGTATTTCCAATTTAGGCGCGATAAAGTGAAACCTTCAAGAAATTCTTGTAACGATCGTACCACTAACTATCACTTGAGTAATTAAACCTAAAATTACCTATTTTAGGACCATTGTACATGTCTCCAAATTTCCGAGCTTATTGTACTGTCAATCGGGTAAAATTTCCAAGTACTATTCACTGTTCTCACTAAACGCGCTCTCGGAAATTAATTTTTGAAACAAGTCACTTTAAAAATATAATGAAACTATATTTCCACGTAATTAGGTTCAATAGGTCTAGAAAATAATACTCGGAATAAATGAACAAGTAAATAATTAAATAAGCTCAAAATAGGGTTTTAATAGGAGTTTTACGAGTCCTCATATGAGTCGAGTATTAACTCCTCAAATCTCTAATAAATTTGTATCCATGCGTCTTTTGGAAAACTATCCACGCGTGAGTAGTATATGCTCACTTAGAACTTATTTACCTTTAATTCTCGATTAACTTTTCTTAATCTGCTATTGTCCGTTCTTAATTTTCCCAGGATAATCATACTCTCGAATATAATATCACTTTGTAACACTCGTGTTCATTATTTCTCACCTAAACAATCCTCCGAAAATTGAAGTTGTTAACGGGACGTTTTAAAAGCATAATGAAGACCTTATTCCACACGAATGGATTTAAAATGGTCGTAATAAATTATTTGGGGAAAACAGGTGGATAAATACTTAATTAAACCATTAATATTCTATAAAAATAAGAAATTTTTCGGGTCCTCACAAGTGATCTTGGAAATTGAGATCAATAAGGGATGCATTGGTGGTATTTCACGTGGAGTTTGAGACCACTAAGTCATTGGACTTTATTTAAGATCACTAAGTCACTAAAGCTTCAAATTTAGTCTATTTATGGACTTATTTGAGAATTAATATTCCGACGGTGCTCAAATTAAAAAAAAATGTCGAAACTTGTCCGTTCAAATCTTGCTTCAGTCTTTAGCATTCGCAAACAAGTTTCGAGGGGGCATTTGTAGACAATGAAATTTTAATTAATTCTTAAAATTACCATTGGTCTATAAATTATTTTTATGGCTTATTTCTATCCAATCGGATATTGCCATATGTCATGTATACTTGGAAAATTTGGTTATTAAATGGCCAATTATATTTTGCCACATGTCAAGTTGAGGTGTTCCAATCAATTGAAATTATTGGGATATCTACACCAACCAAATTATACCATGTCACATGTCTATATAACTTGAAAAAATTTTGGATAGATATCTAAATATTTATTTCTTATTAAAGAGATAATATTTAGAGTCGTTTAATCCATATACATCTCTTATATACTACAATAGGTTGTCCAATTAAATAGTGCCACGTCACGTATACAAATTTGGTCAATTAAGGAGTTACTTATTGGTATTATCTCTTTATTAGTAAATATAAAATGAAGAGATAATATTTAAACTGGCACAGTCCTAAATGACTGCATGTCTTGCCAGACTAGTAGAGTGGTATACATGTCTTCAACCTCTACCTCAGACCACAACTATAAATAGGGGTCTCTCTACCAAGTCGAGAGACACACACGAAGAGGCATCTCATACATTCAAGTATTGAAGCTCCAAGCTGCAAAGGTCTGGATTTTCAAGCTCTCCAAGTCTCCCACATATCAAAACTTGAGTCTTCAAATATCTTTCAAGTTCTTTGAATCTTCCATATCAAGATTTGAAGGAATCGGTGATGGATCCAAGAATAAGCTGCGAAGCCCTTGGATTGGCATTCGAGGAGGATAATCGAAGGAAGCTCTCTACAAGTTCGAGAAAATCCCAGAGATTATACTCATATATTTTCTTAAATTTATATATTGTATGTTTGTCGTGTACAATAAGCTCAGAAATTTGGAAATGCATTTGATAGGTTAAAGAAGGAATTGACGTCCGCATCTATTATAACTTCACCGGATTGATCGCTACCCTTTGAGTTGATGTGTGAAGCAAGTGACTACGCAGTCGGAGCAGTTTTGGGGTAAAAGAAAGAAGGAAGGATGCATGTTGTCTATTATGTTAGCAAATTACTAAACTAGAAGCAATTCAATTTTACAACTATGAAAAAGGAGCTATTGGCGGTGATATTTGGTCTAAATAAATTTAGATCCTATTTAGTAGGATCTAAAATTATCATTTATACGAACCATTCATCTCTTAAATACTTACTGCAGTTATCATTTATACGGACTATTCTGCTCTTAAATACTTACTGCATAAGAAAGATACACAACCTCGTCTAATATGATGGATTCTTTTATTGCAAGAATTTGATGTTGAAATTAAGGATAAAAAGGGATCGGAGAACCTTGTAACAGATCACCTTTCGAGACTAGAGTATATCCCAACAACTAACCAAATTCCAATTAAAAAGAATTTTTTGGATGAATTTTTCTTAGCACTTATCAATTCTCCATGGCATGCGGACTTTGCTAATTATTTGGTAAGTGGAGTATTTCCGAAGGGTTTTAATTTTTACCAAAAGAAGAAATTCTTATATAATGTTAAAAGTTATTTTTGGGAGGAACTATTGCTCTATAAGCATTGTCCGATGGTATGGTTCATAGATATTTTTTCAAAGAGGAGGTACGTGATATTTTATATCATTGTCATAATTTAGAAATGGGTGGTCATTTTAGCACTTTAAAATCGTAGCTAGAGTGTGGCAATCGGGATTTATTGACCTACCGTGTACCGAGATGCTAGGGAGTATGTTAAAAGTTGTGATACTTGTCAAAGGACCGAAAATATCTCTAGAAAAAATGAAATGTTTCTAACTACTTTCTTATAAGTTGAGTTATTTGATATGTGGGGTATAGATTTTATGGGATCATTTTCTAGTTCTTTTAATAGTAAGTACATTTTAATAGCCATAGACTATGTTTCTAAATGGGTTGAAACAATCGCTTCACCTACTAATACTACTATGGTGGTACTTTGGTTTCTTAAAAAGAAAATTTTTAATAGTAAGCGATGAAAGAAAGCACTTTTATAATAAGCAACTTGATTCTTTGTTACTTAAGTATAGTTTTAGGCACAAGACATCACTTCCATACCGTCCTCAAGCAAACGGATAAACGGAGTTAGCCAATCGAGAAATCAAAAAAAAGATTGGGCAAGAAAATTTGACGATACACTTTGGACTTATTGGATGGCATTTAAGACACCTTTGGGGATGTTACCATATCGATTAGTATATGAAAATGTTTGTCATTTACCTGTAGAGATTAAACACAAGTCATGTTGGGCTATTAAAGTAATTAATATGGATTTTAATCTTACAGGCGGAAGGAAACTACTTGAATTAAGCGAACTTGAGGAACACCGGCCACATGCTTATGAGAATACCAAAATTTATAAAGATGAAGTCAAATATTGGCATAATAAGAATATTATACTTAAACAATTGAGGCCAGGCAAAAAGTTCTCTTATACAATTCATGCCTTAGATTATTTTTCGAAAAACTCAAATCAAAATGGCCGGAACCATTTGAAATAATTCAAGTATTTCCTTATGGGGCCGTTGAGGTGGTTAATAGAAGAAATGAGCGCTTCAAGATCAATGGACAAAGATTAAAACCCTACTTGGTGGGTGAAATCATCCCCAAGGGACTCATATGTCTTTTAGGTGACTTTTCTTCAACCTAAAGAGTCAAATTTTTTAAATCGAACCAACGACTATAAACAAAAACGCAAGTTGGGAGGCAACCTAATGTTTTTGTTATACATGTTAATTTTGAGGTTCGTTTGTTGTTTTTGTATCGTAGGTTCGGCAAATAGAAGTAAAGTTGACCATTTGAGACGAAAAAGACGAAATTTGATCAAGGAACTCAACCCTTCGTTTTGTGTTAATGGTGTTTTTGATCCAGCAAAAAGGGATAAAATACATGATTTGATCATATTACATGTGCATGCAATGATAATTTTGACAAAAGAATGATTAGAACGCATTTTGAGTATTTTGGGGTAAAAGTCATATTTTTGGTGAAGTATTAATTTCTACAAAAAAAAATTGCAGAAATGCAGAAAACGCGACCTGAGGGTTGCGTATTTCATGCTCGCATATTCAATTCTGCATCGACACAACAGAATACGCAAGCATTAGAGAAATTCGACTTCAGATCGCGTATTCAGTGGTCGTGTATTCGATTCCGCACTGTGTTAATTTCAGTCCGTAGGTTTTGATGATTACAAAATAAATGGATGTTACTAATATTTTCTCAATAGACCTTTTCAGAAATGGAGCAAAATAGGTTCAAAAATTGAGCATAAAGAATACTGAAGTTGCTGTCGGACGCACAAGAAGACTGGATCGGACGTCTGACAATCATTGCACAACTTTGGACACATGAAGAACTCCACTCTTGGACGTCCGAAGATATTAAGTTATTCCTTCTAAGCTCACTGACTTCGATCGGACGACATCATCAGAGCACCGGACGTCCGACAAACATTGCGACACTTCGGACACAAAGCTTTGGAGGCACCGGACGTCCGAAAAGAATTGAAGAAGAATTCTCAGTTTCACTCCCTGCCTTCGGACGCATACACTAAAGGTACCGGACGTCCAAAATAATTCAAGAAATTTTCTTGAGCTCACTGCCTGCGTTCGGATGCAAGAAATAGGTCCACCGAACGTCTGACACTACCAACGGCTAGTTGACTTTTCAGCTACCTTCTATCCGTTGGAAGTTTTAATTGAAGAACTTTTTGATCTCATATAAATAGAACAAAGCCAACCACTTCAAAAGAACTTTGCACATTGAGATTACATCATATCAAGAGTGATTTTAGTGCGAAAATACTCTTCAAGAAAGGTTTATACTCTTAGTTGTGTAAATTTCATAGAAGCTCTTCTTGTGTGAGAAAATTACTTCAATAGTGTAGTTTTGTGAGGGTTATCCGAGTGATAGTAAAACTTCCTAATTTGACCAAGTGTGGCTTGGGGCAAGGAGGAAGTGATCCTTTCTTTGTACACAAAGATTGGTTGTAATTGATCAACTTGAAAAAACTTGTTCTATAAAGCGTATCCAAACTCAAGAGGAGTTCGGAAGTGATTCTGGTTTGCTATCCTTTCTCTACTGCTTACTATATTGCAAATACAAACTGTCTTTCTCTTCTACTCACAAGCAATCTTGATCTCTCATTAATTGCTACATTGTGTGGTCCTCTAGAAAAGAGGGTAAGTTTCAAATTGAGGAAAAAGAGTCTCACAACTTGATTAGTTTTTAAATAACTTAATTCACCCCCTTTTTAGGTTGTCTTCGATCCTTACAATTGGTATCAGAACTTGGTCTCTTAGAGATTAAGCTAAATCGGCTTGGGAGTAAAAATGACAACCAACAATGTCATATTTTTTGAGGGACAATCCGTCACTAGACCCCCAATATTTAATGGATCTAATTATGTGAGTTGGAAGGAAAGAATGATCATTTTCTTGCAATCTATTGATATCGAGTTGCGATTCATTGTCAATGAAAGTCCGTATGATATCTCTATAATAGATGAAATCACTCATAGACCGAAACCAAAAACTAAAAATGAGTTGACTGGTGAAGACAGAACTCACCTTACCTTGAATGCTAAAGTTATGAATGTGATATATAGTACCTTAGATTCAAATGAATATATTACGATCAAAGGGTTTAAATCCGCTAAAAAAATCTGGGACAAATTTAGAGAAATCCATGAAGGGAGTGAGAATGTGAGAGAATAAAAGAAATCTGTTCTGATTACCAAGTATGAATCGTTCAAGATGGAATCTCATGAAAACATTGATAAGATGTATTGTAAATTCAATTACCTCATTAAGAAGTTAGAGGTGTTGGAAAAGGAATACTCTCTAGGTGAGAAAAACAGAAATGATGAGAACATGAAGATTTGGATTCCTTTCAAGTCTAAGAAAATTCATTTTGCAAGTCTTTACATTCCAATAATGGTTGATGGTGCAATCGGGCTCGAGAATCATTGAAGATCTGAACTTGTGTCATAATTATTTCTTGTTATTTATTTAATTAATTTTTTAGTAATAATTGATAGTTAATTAGAGTTAGTCTTGAGTTATTTTTGAGTCCTTAATAAGGGGAATAAAGGCTCAGGTCATGTTGACCATAGTTAAGCCAATTTGAGTTAGTTAATTTGCTATTCTAGTTGAGTTAGAGTTTTAGGAAGTAATTAATTGCTTCCAAATTTGTTTAGAAAATTGTGTCATGTTTAGAAACCAAGTCAAATAAGGAAACTTGTATTATTTCGAATTTAGATTAGGTTTTTGAGTCTTGTAAGGCTATAAATAGCCAAACTTATGATATTTTCAAGGGGAAGACAATTATGAATAAAATTTGAGAGTTTTCTCCTGTTCCTTTGGGAACGTTCCTTGATACAAAGTGAGTCATGTCTCCTTTATTCAAGTTTTGGCTTATCAATTCAAGATTATGTTGAATTGTGGCGCCATTCTACCCTTCTATTCAATCTCGAGCGGTCATTGATTGTTTAGAATCCATCCAATTTATTCATAACCTGATCAAGATAGATCCTTTCGCTGCCTGGTCGATTCGATTTCTTCTCGAGTGGTCCTTGGAGAATCAAGTTCGCATCAAGAAAAATTCTGAATGTTTTATCCAAGGATTGGGAGAGTAAAGTAACTGTCATCGAAGAAACTAGAGATCTAAATTTCTTGCCTATTGAATCTCTTATTAATTCTCTAACCTCTTATGAGCTGAAACTTAAGTCCAAAGTGCAAAAGGAAGAGGATGTAAAAGTAAGAAGGAGCATTGCTCTAAAGGCATCTCAAGATGAAGATGATTCTGCCTCCCTGGATGAAGAAGATGTGGAAGTTGATGACAGTGATCTAACTCTCATCACAAAAAGTTTCAAGAGAATCCTCAACAAATGAAGGTTCAGAAAAGGAGGAAACAACAATTCATTCCCAAATCAGTTTAGCAATGCACGAAACAAAGGGAAGCAAGAGTTCAATAAAAAATAAACTGATAAACGCTTTGAATGCGGCCAACCTGAACACTACGTGAGTGAGTGTCCAATGAACAAAAAGAAGAAAGGAAAGGTTGAACAAAAATCAAAATTCAATAACTTTCAAATTACATGGAATAATTGCAAGTTAGAAGGTGAAGTCGAAGAAGAAGAGGAATCTGCCCAAATGGCATTCATGGCTATTAGTGATGATGAGGTAACTACTTTTAACTCTCCACTTGATAGTGATGATGAATTTGATGATGATGTTAATTCATTATGGAGAGACTACATAATAGTTTGAAAGAATCCTATGTTAAAAACAAGGAATTAAAACAAAAGATCAATTTTCTTGTTCAAAACAATGCAAACCTTTTTCGACAAAACAAGAATCTGAAAGTTGAAATGATAATCTAAAAAGAATTGAGACTGATTTGCATATTGAACTGGATAGAAAAATAAAGTTTTGTGAATTGTTCAGAAAGGAACAAGGAAACTTGAAAAGGAGAATGGATGACCTTAATGATTTGCTTCAACACAAGAAACAAAACTGGTTTCAAAGGAATGAACCAAAACCTCTTTCTGGCATGCATGAAAAAAAATTGAACTCCAATGCACATGAATTTACCATTTACAAGAGAAGACAAATCAGATTTGTTAAATCTGTCCATGCAAGTAATTCACTGACTATGTGCAACTTTTGTTGTCAAATTGGTCACATGATGAGTAATTGCTATGTTAAAAAAAATATGAGAAATAACATGAAATGCATGTGGATAATTAGACATAATGCTAACTCTCAAGGATCCAAAAAGTAAAGGGTACCATATATTATATTGTGAACTCTTGTGTAGGTGAATTTGATGAATATTGTTAAAGAATCAAAATGGTTCATAGATAGTGAATGATATTATATTTGGTGCTACTAATAAGGGTTTGTGCAAGAATTTTTCCACAATTATACAAAAAGAGTTTGAGATGAGTATGATGGGAGAATTAAATTTCTTCCTTGAACTCCAAGTGATTCAAACCCAGGAAGGAACTTTCATTAATCAAGCTAAATACACCAAGGAGCTACTCAAAAGATTTGAAATGGAAAATTCAAAAGAAGTTGGAACACCTATGTGCACATCTACCAAGTTTGACAAGGATGAAAAAGGTATAAAAGTTGATGAAAAGAAGTATAGAGGTATGATTGGTAGTTTGCTTTACTTAACTGCAAGTAGCCTGATATTGTGTTTGTTGTTTACTTGTGTGCTCGTTTTCAATCTTGTCCAAAGGAATCTCACTTAAATGCAGTGAAAAGAAGTTTTAGATATCTAAAAGGAACCTTGAATTACGGTCTTTGGTATCCTAAATGTCATAAGTTCCCCTTATATGGTTTTTCAGATGCGGATTTTAGCGGTTGTAGGATAGATAGAAAAAGTACAACTGGAACATGTCACTTTCTTGGTAATTGCTTAGTGTCTTGGTTTAGTAAGAAACAAAATGCTATTTCCTTGTCTACAACCGAAGCGAAAAATATTGCCGTCGGAGCTTGTTGTACTCAATTATTGTAGATGAAAAACACATTGAATGATTTTGGATTAATGTATGACTGTGTGCCTATGTATTGTGATAACACTAGTGCCATAAATTTGATAAAAAATTCCATTCAACATTCTATGACAAAGCATATAGATATAAAGCATCATTTCATTCGTGATCTTGTCCAAAAGAGTAAAATTCGTGTTCAATATATCCGTTCAAAAGATCAAATTGCTGATATTCTCACTAAAGCCTTACCACTGGATCAATTTATGTTCTTGAGAACAAAATTTGGCTTTTCAGAAAAAATATTCTAAAAAATTCTCTGGTCATTCTTTGTCGGATGTCTGATGCATTAGAACGAACGTCCGACAGTGTTCTTGATCACTTGTCTAGAAAGTTCTGTTACGGACGGTTGTGTCGGACGCTTCACTAAATTCGGCCGTCTGACACTCAAAAATTGCATCTTATAAGACAGTCCATTCCTTCAGTCAGTTCATTTTTCTTACCGTTATCTCGGACGCAACTCTTCATCTTCTCCCAATTTCAAATTCAAAATTCATCTCTATTCTGAACAAGTTTCAAAAAATTGATTTGTCCAAAACCATTACATTCTTTTTGCCCGTTCATTACCCTTCATAACTTTCTCTAACTGCCAACTACCCCATAAATCCTAATTCTGACCCGTAACCCTAACCACTTACTCTATTTGGATGATTCAATCATTTATTGTAGTCCATTCGCACTCTAAGTTACTCTCATACACATTTGCATCGTACTCTGCAACATAAACATCCTGCATTTTATCATGATAAGAATTAGAGAAGGGTCTGTTAGTGTCGGACGCACCACAAGGTTCAAGTTGAGGGATGAAAACATTGACATTGTTGAACCATCCACTACCAAATCTTCAAAGAAAGGAACAAAAAAAGGTGGAAAAGGGAAAGGTTTGGCCCAAAAGAAACATTCAGAGGAACGGCAAACTACTTCCGCTGAGCAAACTGAGGAACAGCCCACTGTATTGCCTCCTGTCAGTGATAGTGAAGAGGAACTAGAGCAGCCTACTAATGTTGACGCATCCATCATGAAATCACCTAGAAAAGGGACTGAATCTCATAGTAAAAAGGGGAAATGGTCTGCTAAAAAGAAGAGGACTGCTCAAACTAAGGAAAGGTAAACTACTGATCCTTCTGTTGAGCAAATTAAAGAACAACAGACTGCTGAGCAAAATGCTGAGAATCAGCAAGCTATTAAGACTTTCACCAGAAAGTCACCAAGACAATGTCTAGTGGACAGACCAATGTACATGATGCTCTACGAAATGGAAAGAGGAAACGAACTGCCAGGGAGCAACCTGTGGCTCAGATTGCAAAGGAACCTACCCCACTACCAATGTTCATTGATGATGATGCCAGGGAGAGATTCGAATAGATTTCACAGAAGGGTTTCATTACTCAAAGAACCATTCTCCCTTTTGAATTTCGTAAGCTTGACCTTGAACCTGTTCTTGAACTTTTTGCTTTCCAAAAATGGATTCACATTCTGACTATTCCCAACACTTATTACCCTGACATGCTTCATCAATTCTTTGCCAATTTTAGAAAGGGTAGATCACACACTGATCTAATTTCACGTGTCAATTCTGTTGATGTAGAGTTAAACCCTCACATTGTCAACACTGTTCCAAAAATCAAAATTGAAGATGGTTTTAAATGAAAAATTGTAAACATTTTCTCATATGAAGAATTTCCTTCTACTTATCATTATTTTCATGTTGCAAAACTGATGACTTATTTTCAAACTCATTTTCATACTCCTGTTGAGGCAAGATTGGAGGATCTCAATCCTCAAAATTTGATCATCTTCTCTATAATTTCAAATCTGTTGGTGCCTACTGATGGTCATAGGACAGATGCCAACAAAATAGAGATTTACCTGTTTTACTGCTTTCTTGAAAAAATTCGAATTGATTTCGGTTTTGTTATATGAAAATTCTTACTCAAAATCAGCACTGATAACCGTAGAAAACTTTCCTATGTAAAATTTCTGACCCCAATCTTTGCTTATTTCAAAATTTCCTTCACTGGCAAATCACCAAAAGAAAGTGCATCCACTGTCTTTTCAAAGGCATATTTTGAAAGAAAAAATCTGAAGTTTTTTTATGGTAAATGGTGCTACAAGGAAACTGTTTTGAAGTCTAGGAGAAAGAATCATCATGGAACACCTGTCTCCCCTAGGACTCCTCGAGATCAGTCCGTGTATGTCTCACCCTTTCCTATCCATCCTAGAAGGTCAGCCACTAAACCCTATTCATCTAATTCTGAGATCATCTCTTTGCTTGAGGACCTCAAACAACACTTCCTACTCCTTGAAGATGGTCTGATGATAACCATATCACCCGACCAACAAGCCACCTTCATTGACAAAAGCAATTTGCTTGTGCCTCCTGTTCCTCAAGACGATGAAAATGTACACCAAAAAGAACCTAGAACTGAGCCAACTGAGCAAACTCCTTGTACTGAAACCACTCCAGAGTTTTGTGCTTCCAATTCTCAGCCACAAGACAAGGGAAAGGCTCCAGCAACTGAAGAGGATGATGATGAGAAAACTAAAGAGAAAGAAGTGGATCCTGCTCAGTTTCGCCTAGCAAGGAGGAGGCATGGATCGTCCAAAATTACCATTTAAGCACTTTTAGGCAATTTCACTTCATGATTAGGATGGTAGTTCATAATAGACTTTTGCATCTTTTGCATTTTAAACATTTCATGTGCTTTGTATTAAGGAGTCTATTTTCTTTCCTCTACTGATTTGTAAAACTATTTGGTTATCTTTTATTGATGTTGCTTTTGTGGATTATCCTTTATTTGGTCAACTCTTAATTCAGTTTGGTCTCTGATTTCTAATATTGACTGCCAATATTGATGATATTCATAATGTTGATGATCTTGACTGCTGACAGTGATAATTGCTGATATCACTGTTGGGATTCTGGTTTCTGGATACTGGTTTTCTGGTTGTTGGATATTGGTTTCTGGTTGATCTAATGATGATAAAAGGGGGAGAAATGGATATGCAATCTGGTGATAAGTACGTAAGGGAAAGTCATTCTGAGGGGGAGTGTCCAGTGATCTACAAGTGAGAGGAAATTATTCTGAGGGGAAGTGTCCACTCTTTGGATGCATTAAGTAAGGGGGAGTTTTGCCTCAATTATTTTCCTCCATCCATTGTTGTGTCAACATCAAAAAGGGGAATATTGTTAATCTCAGTCCGTAGCTTTTGATGATTACAAAATAAATGGATGTTACTAATATTTTCTCAATAGACCTTTTCAGAAATGGAGCAAAATAGGTTCAAAAACTAAGCACAAAGAATACTAAAACTGCTATCGGACGCACAAGAAGACTGGATCGGACATCCGACAATCATTGTGCAACTTCGGACGCATGAACAACTCCACTCTCGTATGTCCGAAGATGTTAAGTTATTCCTTCTAAGTTCACTGACTTCGATCAGACGACATCATCAGAGCACTGGACATTCGACAAATATTGCGACACTTCGAACGCAAAGCTTTGGAGGCACCGGACGTCCGAAAAGAATTGAAGAAGAATTCTCAGTTTCACTCCCTACCTTCAGACGCATACACTAAAGGTACCGGACATCCGAAATAATTCAAGAAATTTTCTTGAGCTCACTGCCTATGTTCGGATGCAAGAAATAGGTCCACCGGACGTCCAACACTACCAACGGCTAGTTGACTCTTGAGCTGCCTTCTATCCGTTAAAAGCATTAATTGAAGAACTTTTTGGTCTCATATAAATAGAACAAAGTCAACCACTTCAAAAGAACTTTGCACATTGAGATTACATCATATCAAGAATGATTTTAGTGAGAAAATACTCTTCAAGGAAGATTTGTACTCTTAGTTGTGTAAATTTCATAGAAACTCTTCTTGTGTGAGAAAATTACTTCAATAGTGTAGCTTTATGAGGGTTATCCGAATGATAGTAAAACTTTCTAACTTGACCAAGTGTGGCTTGGAGCAATGAGGAAGTGATCCTTTTTTTGTACACAAAGATTGATTGTAATTGATTAACTTGAAGAAACTTGTTCTATAAAGCGTATCCAAGCTCAAGAGGAGCTTGGAATTGATTCTGGTTTGCTATCCTTTCTCTACTGCTTACTATATTGCAAATACAAACTGTCTTTCTCTTCTACTCACAAGCAATCTTGATCTCTCATTAATTGCAACATTGTATGGTCATCTAGAAAAGAGGGTAAGTTTCAAATTGAGGAAAAAGAGTCTCACAACTTAGATTAGTTTTTAAATAACCTAATTCACCCCCCTCTTAGGTTGTTTTCGATCCTTACACACTGACACTGTACAAAATACGACCTAAAGATAGGTCGCATTTTGAGGTCGTGTATTGTCGATTTTGCTTAAAAATAGAATATGCGAAATTAATTCATTTCAATATTCTTCTCTTCTTCCTCGCATTTTCTCTTCACCAACACACACATAATTCACACACTTTTATTTTTACTCCATATTTTAACTAAAATCATCAATCTAACACATTTTGATCATCATATAGCCTTTCTAACTGATTGAAATCCAAGAAAATCACCTCAAATTCGGTTCTAAGAAGATTTAGGGCTAGAGTTTCTAATTTTTATCCAAGCAATTGGGGGTCAATTGGAGGGTATTTCATAGGATTTTTTTTGCATCATTAACATCACCAAACATCCTTCTACATGATTAAGATAAGGTTCTTCATCAAATCTTCGTATTTTAGAAGTTGATATTTTTCAATTTTCTGAGTTTTCTAACATCTTTTAATTTCAAATTTTTGATGATATGTATTAATTTTTTTAGCTTCCTTTATGCTTATTAAGGTTGATTAAGCATGTTTACATGTTCAAATATAGAAAATTGATGGATTATTAGTTGTTTAAATTTTTAATTTACTATATTTGGATAAAATTGAAAAATTAGCTTAGATTGTTATTGAGTTCTTGTTTATGGATGATTATAATAAAAAATGGTTGGTTGATGATAGTTTAGCATGTACATTGTTGATTAAGAGTAATTTTGATAGTTTTTGTGATTTTTGGAGTTAATTTTGCCTACTTATTTTTATGGCTAGAGATTATCTATTATTGTCAATTTGTAATTTTTATAAACATGATTGCTGCTAAAAATCACTAAATTAATTTTATAAGTTGTCTATGTTAGGCTTCTGGTGATTTTGGCTAATTTGAACAATTTTCTAGCAATTTGTGATGTGTAATATGTGATATATGCACCCTTTTGCCTTGGTATGAGAAGTACTCGTATTTTTTCTTTTTTTTTTTATCTGAGATACCATGGTGAGAGGTAAAAGACCGGTGGTTAGTGAACCCTTTCCTTCTAGTAGTAAAAAGACTGAAGAGATGGAAGTAAGCGAAGAAATTGAGGAAAGCGAAGAAGAGGAACGATCTCCATCGCCTCAACCTATGCCACAACTTCAACGGGGGGAAACGTAGCAACAAACTGAGCCAGTGGTATATGATAGCACTAGAGTTTCAATGTTGCAGAATTAGGAGTGCTATGATACACATGCTAACTTGAAATTCTTATTTGAAAAGCATGTGAGCTCAGAGATTGAGGTAGCATATCGCATTTCTGAGCCGTTCAACCAACTTGGTTGGGCGCCGATTCTTAACTTGCTACCCTGAGTTAGTGCGTGACTTCTATGCCAACATTGTTAACAAGACACGTCATAGTGGCGAGTTGGTAGAGTTGTGGATGCGTGGGAGGTGCATTTATTTAACATGGGAGCACTTGGCAGCTATATTGGGTTGTAGCAACCATGGTCGAGCGGTCGATTTGAAAAAGAGATTTGTCGCACTCAACAAGAAGTGGGATCTATCGCACACCATGTCTAGGTCTGGTATTGAGTACCATCCCTTTCGATCTTCAGGGAAGGAGACAATGGTGGCAAGTGTCTTTGATACTCACTATTATCTCATTATTTATAAGATGGCGCATAATGTGATTCCGAAGAAGACTGGTCACAGCAAGATTTGGAAGAGCAATATCTACTTCCTTATTAAATGTTCCACACCCGGGAATTCTTGTATGCCCGTATTCCTCTACCGAAGATCATCATCAGCTTTACATGCTCCATAGTGAGAAGATGCACAACGTTTTTCAAATTAACATTTCCTCGCCTACTTTCCTTAGTGTTTGAAAGGGTGGAAGTAAATTTGGCTGGAGTTGTGCATGAATTTGTTCACCCTAGTACTGAGTTATCTTTGATTTCCCTTAGAAGTATGGACATTGATGTGGCAGCCATCCCTCAGCCAATTCGGAAGCGACGATCAAAGACGCGGCATGGTCGAGATGAGGCTGGTTCTTCCACCGTTGCTCCCCCACCTTCTCCTCCTTTGGAGCCACCTCAATCCAACTGACAGAGGCTTTCTGATTGTATTGATGGCATTGAATATCAGTTAGCCAGAATGGATACTCGCCTGCACCACATTGAAGATCATTTCGGTATACATCTACCTCCACACGTGATGACGAGGGCAATGACTAAGACCCCTCAGGACTTCGCATGATCTCTATCTTTGTTTTCCGTTTTGTGTCTTTTTCGTTGTTGTATTTTTAATTTCTCTTTAAGGAATGTTTAACTCGCACTTCTTATTTTGTACTTCAGAACTTGTGACAGTTGTTAGTAGATAGTTGATTATAGATGATTGATTGGTCGAGGGCTTGTGCCTCAAGTTTGAGAACAATGTGTATGTTAAGTGTGGGGAAAGAATTATCTTTAGATGTTAACTTTGTGCTTAAATATTTGGACATGTTATAGGATAATTGCCATGTGTCTTAACTATTGTCAATTCTGGGTTTGCTGGAAGGAAGTTTCGTCCAATTTTAAGGGAAAACTCTACTAAAAGTTTTTCAAATCTTGTCAAAAATTATAAATTTGCCCCAAAATGTTTCAAATTTTTTCAATTTTATCCAAGGGTGACAAGTTCCATACCATTAGTAATTCAAATTCTTTCTATTTTTTAGATAAATATATGTGACTAAAAAACTTCTTTTCTCAATTAATTTGGAAATGACTAGTATGTGATCATAATGTGCATTTGTAGGAAAATATACGTAGTAAAGTGGAGAAAATTATGCCTAAATTTTACAATTTTGATGAAATTTTTTCTCTTTACTTGATTTTACATAGTTAAGTGATAAATATAGTCAATAAGTGCAATACTTTTCTCATGATTATTCTTTTAAGCGAATGTTTATTATATTTACTTTGAAAAAATAAAGAAAATAAAAGAAAAACAAAAGAAGAAAAAAAAGAAAAGAATAAAAGTTATTCTACTTCAATGGCTCTTGTACTTAGTAATTGGGAGTTTTCATCTACGAATGTCGATTTTCACGTAAAACGGTACTTGAATTAAGAGTATGCAAAACAATTTGAGTATGTGAAATTTTGAGTAACCGGCGATTTTCATTTAAAAATGTCGATCCTCGTGTTAAAAGGCACTTTCATAACTTGAGTAATATATATATATATATATGAATAAATCCCTCTTCAAGTTGAATAAGAATATATATATATATATATGAATAAATCCCTCTTCAAGTTGAATAAGAATATATATATATATATGAATAAATCCCTCTTCAAGTTGAATAAGAAAATAATCATGGTTTTAGGAAGCATTTTTATAGACCATTTAAGTTACTTGTTTGTGAATTGGGAAAAGATGAGAAATAGAATTGAACTAGTTACAATTATGGTATAATTGATTTTCATTTACTTGATATTATGAGTATTTGAGCTTAGTTGAGTAATTGCATAATGGTACCATGACCGCCTATCCCTTTTCTCTTCTTTAATCTTGTTAAAGTTTAGTTAGAAGCTCTTAATCTTGCCTTATGACGGTTAATCGGTTAGTTTTGACTGATTTGTTGGATATGGATCTAGAGTTTACATTTTCAGCTTTGATTATAGTTATCTACCTCTTAATTGATGTTATTGAGCTAGTAGTTGATGGTTTTGATGATAGAGTACTTGTTGGCTATGAATTTCTAGTGAAAAAGTTCAAATTCCAGAATTGAGATTCTTCTTTGTTCTGTTCTGCCCGATTTTGTTTGACCATGATGGGGGCCGAATTAGGTTTAGTACAAAACATGAAAGTTGTAGGGAATTATATTTTATAGCTGCCCGTAAAGTTCAGCTCAATCCTAGTACTGTAGCATGTGAAAAGATAAATATACCCCTGACTGCCATAGGTAGAGCTCTGTGGCCAGTTTTGACATTTCACCAATCTGACTGCGTCTGTTCACCCTGATTCGTACTGAATTAGCATTTGGCCAAAACATAGAAGTTGTAGTGATATGTCTTAGCTTTCCAACGCCCCTGAAAATGACTCAATCAGACTTCGGTAGCCTGAGTTATTGTCATTTACGTATAGTGCGGTTAACTAGCCTGATTGTGAGATTCTGGTTCTGTAATTTGAAATTTTTACCTAGATACACTATGAACTGGACTGAGTGGTCTTCATCAAAGTTGTAGCCCTTTATCTTAGCTTCGAAACGGTATATATTTCACCCCAATTCGATAAGCTTAGCTTCGGTTGTGTCCGATACGCTAAGCGACGTCAAATCTGTCTTTTGTTTTATGACTTAAACTTCATTTCCAAACATTTTCTTAGCTTGATTTTGTACTTGTACGACATTGAGCCTATTGAACGGCTATTGAAATGAGATTATTTTATGTGTGACTTTGGGACTGATTTGAGGAAAATATTGAAGCCATAAATGGCTGGAAAATAGGTAAACACAAGGGGCATGCCGCCAAATTTTCACTAGAGGACTAACCTAGCCTTTGGCATTCTAGTTCTGTATTTTGCAAATTTGACCTGGATCCACTAAAAACTGGGTTGAGATATCTTCATGAAAGCTGTAACTCTTTGCCTAAGTTTCGAGACACTACCTAGTACGTTTTAATTCGATAACCACAGCTCCAGTTATGATCAAAATCGTGTAACTCGTTTTGTACCATTATTGATATGAAATTGTCAAAGTGCTTTGTATATGTTAAATGGGTACTTGGACGACGGTGTACTTTATCTCACTCGTCCTAAACTCATCATTTGTTTTGATTTCATATGTGAGCATACATGCTTTATGTTGAGTATCACCCTTTTGTTGTATGCTGATGGCGGTGATTACATGATTTAAGTTGAACCCCTTTTTGCTGTGTGCTGTTGGGGTAAGTACTTTGTTGTGTACTTTGTTGAGAGATATTATCTATTGAGAGATTGGATATCTCAGGGTTTGGTTCCAACCCGGTTCCAAGGGTAGACGGACTATTCGAACCAGTCAGGGTTTGGTCGAAGTTAGTTCCATGCTAATCTTGGGATTTCGTTCTTTGTTAAAACTTTGATTAAACCTAAGTGATTTTGTTTCGCTCGAGCTACTGTGTGTTGTTGACTGGCCAGCGGGGGTTGATAAGGTGAACGGGGAAAGTAAATGGAGTCTACGGACCATGTGTACTTTGGTTGATGGAGTGTCAACAGGCGTTCAAGCTCGGGGAATTGAACTGATTTTGGAGCCACCCGTATCTTACCATTGTGATGTTTTCTTTCTGTTATTAATGTGAAATATCCTGATTTACTTGTTTATTTGAATGTGAGCTTATATGTTTACCCCTGCTTACTCACTAAGCATATAATTTACCCCATTCTATTTGTTTTCCTTAGCAGGGAGCCGACGCGGGGATCGCTAGGGAAGGTGTTTAGACTTTTGGCTATAGAATAGTTGAATTTATACTTGTTATAAGTTGACTAGTAAGATATATATAGTTGTCGTGGTGGTTGTAGTTATCAGCTTTTCTAGAGTTTATTTTCTGGTACTCGTGGTATGTACGATTTGATGTACTAGTTTATGCAATTTTTGAAGTTGTAATAGAGTAAATAGGACTTTCTTTTAGCGTGAAATCTACTTTCTCATTTTAAGTATTGAGTCCTGGCGCGAGTTAGGCAGACGTCCCGTCGATACCCTCGGGGTCGTCCTTGGGAGAAGTGGGGGCGTCACAGGTGGGTATCAGAGCGCCTATGTTAGAGGACTTGGGCAGTGGAAAAATGTGTTATAGAACATATGAGTATTCGATTGTTTCTAAGTTGAATCGTATCTATTAAGATGAAATGTCGAAGAACTGATTAAGTGATATTTTGTTGTGTAGGTATGGAGGCTGGTGGACCTAGCGATACCGGTGGATCTAGTGGTGCCGGAGTACGAACTACGGGTGTAGGCGGGCCGGTGAATCGGGTGGTACGCCGACGAGTACTTAGATACCAGAGGAGGGTCGGAGAACCCTATAGGCTATATTCTCTCTTCGGCCAGATGAGTCGATCGTGTGAGTGTCGACATACGTATGGATACCCTGACGAGGTGGTTATGGCTATAGATGACGAGCGTCGTCACCTAGGCAGGACGGTCGATACTTTGAGGGCACAGTTGGATGAGGCCAGAGGGGTGAGTCATGCACAGGCCATGCGCCTGTGTGACCTCGAGACGGGGTTACGAGTTGAGGAGGAGCAGGCGCATACCCTTGGTCGTCAGCTTGAGGAGACCCACCACCACCTCTTCGCTTTGAAGGGGCAGATGAGAGAGAAAGCCCGTGGTGTTATGCTAGACTGTCGCGCCCCATTTTTTAAAATAAAAATAAATAGTTTAAAAAAAGTGAGTTATTTGATTTGAAAAATGATTTTTTGATTTACAAAGAAAGTGAAGGAAAAATATGGGTCTAAATGGGACTTGAAAATGCGACGATTTGACCCAAAATAATAGTTTAAAAAGGGTTTTTGAAATAAAAATCGGAGTCGCCACTTGGTATTGAGTTAAGGTGTACCAAGTCACCAAAAATGAATTTTTTAAAGGAAAAAGTAAAAAAAAACCCCTTTCAAACGACTCCTAGTCTACGTAAACCAACGAAAAAGGTTCGGGAGTCACATTTGACGAAGGGGAAGGCAAGGATGAAATCCAAGGCACCCCTTCGACCTAGCCAAGGCTAGTTGCGTGATTTAGTCAAAGATTTTCTTGTTTTAACCTAAAAATGTATCACATTTGGACGTACTATATGAATGCAAAACCTAGACCTAGGGGGCATCGGGGGGCAAAATTTCTCTTCAAAGTTTGAATGGTGCCAATCACATTAATAGTGATGCCCAATAATGACTCTTTGGAGAGGTCACGAATAATGCTAATGACGAAAAATGAGTGGAATGAATGTATGCAATGTGAAAATATGAGTTTGCGTGAAGTGAAAAAGTAAAAAAACAATAGTGTGTAAGTGGAAGTGTGCAAATGGATGTGCAAAGTAAGGTGAGTAAAGTGATAGTATGAAGTGCGTGTGTGCACGTGATAGTATATAAAGTGTGAGTGGCAAAGTGAAAACGTGCAAAAATAAAAGTTGTGTGAAGTGAAAATGTGGAAAAAGGGATAGAATATGAAGTAAAAGTGCATGTGATAGTGGATAAATGAAATGCATAAACCCTAGAGGAATGCAAGCAAGACGGGTACGGGGGACTAATGTCCGTGACTCAATTTTCCCTTTAATAGAGGGAATACGAGCGTGCTAAGGCTAGAAAGCCAAACTCGTCCATATCCCATATCCAAGGGGTGACTCCCTAACCTATACAAGCAAATGAGCTAATCTAAATGAAAATGTAATCCTAAATGTGTAAGGGAAAGGGAGTGAAGGGTCATGCAAAAATGAAAAAACTAAAAGGAAAGACTGAATGGAGATGTAGTGAAGGCATGCGAGTATGTACTAGCAAGAAGGGGCCCTATTGGGTCTAGCGTTGGACTAGCCCACATCTACGCTCTCTCACAAGCATTGGACTTGCAAGAGCTCGAGGGGACAACCATGACTAGCATTGGACTAGCCACGGTTACGTGCATTTGCATCCATCATACACATATACAAGTAATGTGCATAATTAAAGCAAGTAGACATGTGAGCACGTAATTCACATAACACATAAGCATGCATATCTAGATGCCAAAACCTAGGAAAGCGATTAAACACATAGCACCTAAGCATGCAAAACACATAAGGCAATTAAGGCCCTAACTATTACATTTTTAGAGGGGAAGGCCTACTACAATCTAAAAGGGGAAATGGAATGAAATAAATAGTTAAAATAAATCTAACTATTACAATTGTGGCATTCAAGTGCCTTCCCAAATGATCAAAAATTGAACTAAAACTAAAGCGAAATTAAAGAACTAAAGAGATAAATAAAGTGAAAATGAGATGAAACACTTAAAGTCATGCAATTGCACACATAAGGCACATATATGCACATAGGCCAAATAAAGTCAAAAATAAAGGGTAAGGTGTACCTCTCTTGAGTCGGGGCTCTAATGGAGTGAAATTACTTATTTACCCTCCAAAAACAAAGAAAAGGTCAAGGCACCAATTTAATTTGAGAAAATTAAAGAAAATATGCAAACACAATCTCACTTGATCATAAAGCCCTTAAAATCATGAATTAAGTGCAATTTAACAAAGCATGGTAGTTAATTGAAGCAAACAAGCAATGAAAAGTTGTAAAATTAAAGCTGCCAAGGACCAAATTGAGGAAATTATTCGATTGGTTGGGTCATAGTGGAACAAAGGGAGACCTGGGGGGCCAAAGTGCAATTTTTGAAAGAAAATCCATGCATGCAAACTACGAAACACTTTCTTCTGCAACATTCATTCAAAGTCTTCTGCAACTTTTAAGCTTTTGAAATGCAGATTTTCATACAGGACTTCAAACAAAGCCAGCAGAGATCATCATTTAACACCACTTACAACTAAACACTTCGATTAATACGATCCAGTCATGAATACTAAACCATTACAGATCAAATGAAGAGAAATGAAGAATCAAATGGAAAGATGTGTGCAGCAACAGAAAATCAAAACCAGCCTTGTGATTTTCTTGAATGAAACTTCATCATTCAACAAAAAGACCTATATGAAGCAACTCAAACGGATTCTACCATTTCAACAACCAAAAACTAGTGCAAGACTTCAAACTATCCCAGAAGATTCAGTCCAAGCAATGGGATACAAATGCAACAAAAGAAAGAGTGAAACCTGCGACAATTTCCAGCCATGCTTTTCGGCAATGTTGCTGCTGCGTTTCATTTACTTTAGCCGAACAATGTTTGTACGCAAGAGTTCAAACAGACTTACACTAGTTCAACAACTAAGCCCAACTACAAAGGCTCCAACCCATTGTCATTACCATCCCCCAAACGTAATCATCTGTCTCCAGAAGATCTAATCAAAACAACCAGGCATGAAATGCAGCAAAGCAATGTGAGGATCTGCTGCAATTTCGTTCAACCAGAAAACTCCCTCAATAGCATTGTTAGAAAAACACAAATGCACATACTTACTCTCAATAGGTCCAATAATGCTACTAGAAACGAAAAGGCAGCATAAATGCAAAACAATAACTTAACAACAAAGGAATGACCGCTGCTGCAATGAGCCGAAAGCTCCAAGCTCATTGCAGCAGACTTTTACGCACAATATCCCACCCCAACGTCATCTGATCCCAAGAGACAAGATCATCAAGCAAAAGCTATACCCAAAACACCAGGTAAACAACGAAAAGGAAACATCTTTGTCTTGTAAAATGCAAGTAAAACGTAAGGAAACAGCAGAAAGCCGAATTGACTCTTCTTACATGCCTACCAAGCTTCACATACGGATCTCTTTGACCCAAATTTACTTAGATGCCTTTTATCCAACCTAGTCAGGTGTATTAGCAAGATTGAACTGACTTTGCTAACTCATGCAATAGCAAACAACGACTCATACACAACCTAACAGATTCCTTGACCAAATACAGCAACCGCATCATTCAATCATAAAGGCGCAATCATCAGAGAAAACAAGCAAGTTAATAACTCTGATTTTCATCCTTTTACTAGCAAATGTTAAGGATAAGAGAGAGGAAGAACTCATTACAATGTTTTTCTCGAAGTTTCGATGGCGATGGCAGTGGGTCTCGGCAAACGATGGCTACTTCCAGCTCTTCATCCGTTCTTTTGCTACTGGTTCGAGGCCTCCCTCCGTTGGCCTCTTGCCCAGCTTCCTTTATTTCTTCTTTTCTTTTTTTTCCTTTTCGCTTTCCAGATCTTCCTCCTCCTAAAGCTTCTCCCTTTCTCCTTCAGTTCTCTCTTCTTGTTTCATTCCCTCCTGGCCTAAAGCTTTCTTCTTTTTCTGTTTTTCCTCAGCCCCCAAAGACCTAGTCTTTTCCTTTTTGTTTTGCAGTTCCCGGCCTCCCTTCCTACCCCCTCTGTTTTTCTTTCTTTTGCTCTTGATCAAAAACTCAGTCGCCACTGCCCTCTCTATTTCCCAGCCATCTCTTTCATTTTCCTCCTTATTCCCTCAGCCCTTTTCTTTTGTTGCTTTTCCTAGAAACCTCGCCGTCACCCCCCAGATCCCCTCTCTGGTTTCTTTTCTAATTTCTTCACTCAACCAGCCGTCACCAAGCCTCCCCTCATTCTGGTTGTGTTTTCATCTATTTAAAGCCCCCAAAACCTACGATGAAAGGTTTAGATGACCCTACTCAAAAATCAGTTTATGTGGTTCATTGCTGCCCCTTTGATCTTGTCCTTGAGTGATGAGCTGGGTTGGTACTAGGAATGTTTGGAGAGAAAAAAAACGTAATGGGAACTAATGAAATTGGAAGAAAAGCCAGCTGCAATGTTGAGTTTTGTTGCTTCCTTTCGTATGAAACCCGGAGGATGATGAATACTGCACGTCCAAACATGCGCACGGGTGTCTTTCTTTCTTTTTTTTCTTTTTCTGTACCTGATTTTTGTTTTTCCTTTCCTTTTCTGATTTTTTTTCTTTGCAATAACTCAGTTAATTAATAAAATGGAAACAAAACAAAATAAACAAAAATAGCAATTTAAATAAAATCGAATAAAACTAGGAATAAAAGATAAAACAAAATGCTAACATTTTTTTCAGTGGATTAATTAATAAAAACAAAACAATTTTTTTTAACAAAATGAGAATGAGATAAATTAAGCAAAGAAATAATAGTAAAATAAAAATAAATAGATAAACGAAAATCACCTAGAATAAATAAAAAGAAAGGCTAAAATTTTGGTGTCTACATAGACTGTGAGGTTCTCTTAGATATGGCTACCGAGGCGCCACTTAGGGCTGGCGGAGCGGGGCCGATGGATGCGATAGACTCTATAGGTTCTGTAGGGGATTTTCGCTAGGATCGTTACTCAGAGTTGTTTTGTTGACTTTTTGGAGCCGATGTGCTCATGAACTAACATGCTTTGTATTGGTTGACTGATGGCTAGCTGTGTACTGATATGTGTATATTTTAGCGTGAATTGTGGATATATGTATATAGTTTCGTGTATGATATTTTGCTATCTTGACTAATTCGTGCATGCATAATTTTTCAACGCTTTGATCTCGTACCATATTTTGTCCCAATTATAGAAGTTATAAAACAATCAAATGGAGACTCAAGGTGGGGGTAGAGGACGAGGACAAGGAACCGAAAGGGTAACCAATGAAAATGTGAATATACAAGCCGAAACCCAAGTAGCTACAGCCATACAGCGAATGGCTGATTTATTAGAACGAATGGTTAACCAACAGGGTCAAGGCCAAGTACAGCATCTTGGAAATCATGAGGGAGAGGACCGTGCCTTAGAATGGTTCCAGAAGTTTCTACCGCCAAAATTTTTGGGTGGACCTAGGTCTGATATAGCGGAGAATTAGTTGGAGCGAATCTTAGACATTTTTGCTGCGTTAGGATACCCGGAGGAACAGCAGATAGCTTTTGCCGTTTTTCAATTTGAGGGAGCGGCTCGTGCCTGGTGGAATGTGATTCGAGCCAAGTGGGATAGAGAGCAGACCCCATGGACATGGGTTAAGTTCACTCGTGAGTTTAATGAGAAGTACTTACCGCTATTTGTTTAAGAAAGGCGAGAGGATGAGTTCATACGCCTACGTCAAGAGACTATGAGTGTGGCGGAGTACGAGACGCAATTTACCAAATTCTCTCGTTTTGCTCCAGAGTTAGTGCTGACAGACCAAAGGAGAATTCGTCGGTTTGTCCAGCGTTTGAATGTGGAGATTCAAGGGGCACTGGCAGCTGCTCAATTGGAGACCTATAATCATGCTATTGAAAAAGCACAAAGAATTGAAAATACCAAGATTCAAGTAAAGACTTTTCATGATAGGAAACGAAAACAACCCGACACCAGTAGTTATATTGAGGGACAGAGCTCGGGGAGCGAGCCACCATCTAAGAGGGGTCGAGGAATAAGTGGTCCACGATCCATAGGGATCCCAAATCAAGGAAATGTTGAGAAAAGTCAGGTAGGGAGAGAGACCCAAAGGGGTACCTCACGAGGAGGTCCGACATCAGGACCTAGAATGGCATGTGGATTTTGTGGGGCTGCTAACCACATGGAAGAAAATTATTGGAAGAAAGGACAAGTTCGGAAATGCTACCGATGTGGTAGTGCTGAGCACCTAATTGCTCAGTGCCCTCACTTGCTAAAAGAAGGAAATTTTTCAAGGACAGAGGGGAACACATCTAAGCCAACCAATGTAACGAGTAATCGACCAAAAGTGCCAGCAAGGACCTATGCAATGGGACATCAAGAGGTGACAGATCCATTGGTAATCATCGAAGATACCCTCCCTATCTTCCATTGTATTGAGGTTTCTTCTATTCGTTTTAAAAGATTACTACCATTAAGGCCGATCTACGAGACATTTGAAGTTCATTGACAATAAAGACCATTGAGATTTTGAGATAAGGACTACACGGTTGGTTCTTGGACTGAAATACATAGAGTGACCAATTCTTGAGGTAATCTTTGCCACTAGTGATGAACCCGTTAATGAGATATTCGAATATTCCAATCCTTAGCTCGTTGATTGCAATTTCGAGAACGAAATTCTTTGAAGGAGGGGAGATTGTGATACCCCAACTTTTAGGATACTATTATTGTTTAATCTCAAAGAGGATATTACGATTTCTTTAGTTTATTTTTATTTTAACACATTGTTTTATTTTGACTAGAAACCCTAAATTCTAATCAAAAACCCTAATTTTAATCTATGAAATTGTAAAATTCCTCATATTTTCTTAAAATTCCTTTTTATTTGGCATATATTCCCTTATAATAGCTATATTACTCATTTACATTCCCAATGTTTAGAATAAAGAATAGAATTAAGAGTTTTCTCTTTTGCATTCATCGTTAGGGTAAACTAATATTTTTACGCCATTTCGTAGTGTGATTATTTGGTACGGAGTGTGTATTATATTTGGTGATTAAGAGTAAGTTTTAGATGATATTAAGTGTGTGATTAGAAGTGATAATAATAAGTTAGTGAATTATAAGTGAAAACCCTAGTATGCGCGAAATAAGGAAAAACTGCGTGAACCGACGTGTACCGTTTGTTACCGAGTGAGTGCCCCACTTAAACACTACTTTATTACCTTAATCTTCTCACTTTTATTTCAGCAAAATTGGCCCTAAATATCTCCTCCAAAGGGCCGAAAATATTGACCCAAAAGGAAAGGAAAAGAAGAAAAAATTCAAGATGTCATCTTGGGGTGACAAGTGGCAAACATCCAAGGGTTGTTTGACCAACCAATTTCCTTCATTTTTATCCCCAAAATAACTTCATCTTCCCTTCATTTCTGCACATTCCAGCCGAGATTGAGGAGGAGAAAAACCAAGAGAGAAAAGTTCCACTTTAATCTTGAATCCTTCTTGTTTGAGTGAAATCTCAAAACCTAAACCGATTAAACTTACCTTGTGATGTTTGGCAAGTTTTGTGTGGAAGAATATTTGGAAAAAGTGGTGTGTTTCTTACCTACAAGGGACCTTTGGAATGTATCATGGCTGCCTATCCCTTTTCTCTTCTTTAATCTTGTTAAAGTTTAGTTAGAAGCTTTTAATCTTGCCTTTTGACGGTTAATCGGTTAGTTTTGATTGATTTGTTGGATATGGAGTTAGGGTTTACATTTTCAGCTTTGATTACAGTTATCTACCTCTTAATTGATGTTATTGAGCTAGTAGTTGATGGTTTTGATGATAGAGTACTAGTTGGATATGAATTTCTAGTGGAAAAGTTCAAATTCCAGAATTGAGATTCTTCTTTGTTCTGTTCTGCCTGATTTTGTTTGACCTTGATGGGGGCCGAATTAGGCTTAGCACAAAACGTAAAAGTTGTAGGGAATGATATTTTATAACTGTCTGTAAAATTTCAGATCAATCTGAGTACTGCAGCATATTAAACGACAAATATACCCCTGACTGCCACAGGTAGAGTTCTGTGGCCAGTTTTGACATTTCACCAATCTGACATCATCTATTTACCCTGATCCGTACTGAATTAGCATTTGACCAAAACATAGAAGTTGTAGTGCTATGTCTTAGCTTTCCAACGCCCCTGAAAAATCCTCAATCGGACTTCGGTAACCTGAGTTATTGTCATTTACGCATAGTACGGTTAACTAGCCTGATTGTGAGATTCTGGTTCTGTAATTTGAAATTTTGACCTGGATACACTACGAACTGTGTGGCAGCCCCACCTCCCCCTAAGGCGAACCAAAGGGCTCGGCGGACCGCCTGCCCAACTCTCACCAGGACTCACTAAGTTCTCAATTAAAATACATCACTCACATCCAAAAACATAGGGTACAACCTCAAGAATAAACGAAATAACATTTTTCAAACTTAGAACGAGATAAGATACATTACAAATCTCAAGTAAGGGTATCATTCTCTGAATAAGACAAAAGTCCTCAGTTCTCAAATAATTACATCAAATACTTATCAAGTGAATCAAATTCAAATTATATATGAGATATCCCTTCAGGCACTAATAACTCAATACAAGCGCTTTCTTTGGCCTCGAGCCCTGTGGGGAAAAATTATTTTTGGGGGTCACTAATTAAGCCTCAGAACTTTCATTTCCAAACCTGTTAAGGAAAACAAATTGGGGTGAGTTAACGCTCAGTGAGGTCAAAGGAAAAACATGCAAGCATGCTTGCAAAGACACAATATAAAGCAATAACTCGAGTAACAAGTAACTGCAAAACGTTAAGCAACTAGGGAATTTAATCACAATAAAAGGATACGGGAGCTCTCAGGAGCTAATCCACGCGCGATCCAAGCTCAGGTAGTTGACCCTCCGTCAACTTTCACAGTTATCCACGTAGAACTCCACTTACTACCTCCAGCCACCATGACACCCTCTTGGATCCGTAACCAAACAAGCATGTAGGTGGTATCACTTAACAAGTATACCTAGCAAGACCCCTTATTTGGATCAAGCTATAACACTTCCCAAGATTCACCAAGTTTCTCGACCAAGCCCTTGCCGGCTCGAGTTACAAGGCTAGCCAATGGGTTGGGGCGTCCTCCCATTCACTTTTAGGTCGATGAGACGAAGCTCCAATCGACAAGATTTGGTCATAGCATTGAGACGGGATGAGCGGTACCTCCTACCCTAAAAGGGCATGATACATTCTGCCGCTCAATGCTCACGAAAAACACTTTCATTTGCATTCACATGTAACACGTATCACTTATCAAGCAAGCAATTTCATGAAAGAGAGGACAAGGGCGATAAAGTACGCCCTAGCCTCATTAACTAGGAAGTACAAGAATCATTTCATTTAAACACTTCACATGCACTTGATACTCACCAAGTATCAAAAGTCAAAGTTTGAGAAATTAGCTCTAAGACGCTTCGCCGGGAGTTCGCTCGAAGTCCTCTTGAGATCCTGGAAGTATGCAATAATGCATTGTATCTCAAATTCCAGGCCATACAATATTCGTGTAAAGAAAAGAAATAGTCAATTTTTGACTCCACAATTCAAGTTTCCAAAGTATTTCAGTTCATAAGGAACCGACTTTCAAATGAGGTCTCAAGTGATAGGTGAACTCATGAAAATAGGTTTGAAATGCTCTAAGAGTTGTAAATATGTAACCTAGGCCCTTAAAAGAACATTTAGGTCCAAATTGGAAATTTTCACTTTTCGAGTCATTCGTGGAAAAATCAGTTCGGAAGTTCGGAAAGTCTAAAATAGAAAATTTTACACCGTCAAAAACTTCATTCGAAGCATAAAAACTTTGTAGAAGGTCACTTTCCAAGAATCAAATCAGAAACAAGTCAATTTCTCCAAGAAAGTTTACTATTCATTGAAGATAGGTCAAAACAGTCCAAGTTTTTCCAATAATTTTGGAATTTCGCTAAAAATCATAGAATCAAAACCAGCCTTTGAAATTTGATATGCATGTAACGTTCCAATCCAGGTTTCAAATGAAAAAAATGGAACTCGATTCCGATGTTCCTAGCTCAAGAAATAAAAAGTTGAAGTTCGCTAAAATTCCTGGACTGTTGGCCTATTTTCCAGATTTAATGCACTTCGCTAATTAGGCCGTATCTCACTCGATTCCCAGTGAAATTGAAAACGATTGGTGGTGTTAGAAACTAGGTTCACAAGGATATATTTATGTAGAAGAAATCATTTCCAAAATCCAGACATAAGCGGTTCAAAATCAAGCAACAAAATGGATTTTCTGGACAGTCTCGGATGAACAGTAATAAACAGGCAGCCAACTTTCAAAACTCGCCACGAATCGCTCGGGACGAACTAGAAAATGAACTTGGTACCATTTTAAAGCTCTAAGAGTCTACTTTCAAATGCCGCAAACAGTACTCAATTTCGATCAACGAGCATAATGTTATAGCTACACAAATGTTGCTGGTCAGAAAATTCTGGAGCTTGTTCCAGTTTTGCTTCTTTACTTGTAACTCAAAATTTACCCAACCATTTGGGTTGATTTTTGGTAGACAACCACAATACGCATAGCACAACATATCTACACCAATTTGGAAGCTCGATTAGCACCGGAAAATTTTCGAAATTACAGGGCAGCAGCAAACAAGAAAGTCGGCAGCAAGTCAGAAATTTCAGACAGTACCTTCTCCAAATTTCTAACTTTCTTCCAACTTCATTCCATCAATCATTCTATATACATGTAACATAGCACAATATCAGCAACCACAACATGCTAATTCATCACATCAGTCACCAATAAACATCCTCAAACCCTCGAGCATGTCATGGAATTGCAAGAACATAATTACTCAACCAATCAACCCAAATTCTACCATAGGTTGCAAACCCATGCTACCTTTGCTCCATTTGAGCTATAATTTTGCAAGATTGAAGTGTGGGTGAGTGAGTTACCTCAAGAACTTAGTTGGACAGCTTTAGGGCAGAAATCTTGACCGAAATTCCTCCAAGAAAACCGATGAACAGCCCCCTCTTCCAAGCTAGGATCAAAGCCCTCTAATGGATGATGAAATTTGGAAGTGGATTGAAGCAAGTTTGTGAGGATTTTGGCTAGATTTTTTTCTTCCCATCTTCGGCCAACTAGAGAGTGACGAGAGGAGAGAGAGTGAAATCAGGTATTGTAATGAAAGTGGAGAGAATTGGTGACTTAATGGTTAAGTCTAAGTGTCAACTCATGCTAGGTCCGTTTAGGGTCTTTGCGTGTCCAATTTTCGCGCTCGTTTGCAACTTTTGTGCACTAAACCTCTTAGGTAATTTCCCTAGTACATTAATAGTACATTACTAGTAGTCTAATATCATGTTCTTAAAATCTCCAATTAATCAAATTAATGTGCCTGTCGGGGCCTTTTCGGCACGCGCGCGTATAAAGGTCAAACTTAAGGGTTTTCTCACTTGAACTTGGAAATTCAACTTATTCGATTCTAAAACTCTAAAATATGATAATCCAAGTATATATATATATATATATAACAATAAAAATCACGATAAGCAATTCATCTTGAATAAATTTGGGCATTAAAATAATATGCACGTAAAGAACCAATCGGAAAAATTTATTTTCGAGAAATTCATGTACTTTGGTATATTTTATTTTATTTTTATTTTATTATTATTTTGTTTTGGGTAACTCGAGTACGAAATCTTTTTAAAATGACCAATTTAACAATATTTTGAAATAATAAAATTATGGGTCCTCACAAACTGGACTGAGTGGTCTTCATCAAAGTTGTAGCCTTTTATCTTGGCTTCGAAACAGTATAAATTGCACCTCAATCTGATAAGCATAGCTTCGGTTGTGTTCGATACACTAAGCGACGTCAAATCTGTCTTTTATTTTATGACTTAAATTTCATTTCCGGACATTTTCCTAACTTGATTATGTACTTGTATGACATTGAGCCTATTGAATGGCTATTGAAATGAGATTATTTTGTGTGTGACTTTGGGACTGATTTGAGGAAAATATTGAAGCCATAAATGGCTGGAAAATAGGTAAACACAAGGGGCATGCCGCCAAATTTTCACTGGAGGACTAACCTAGCCTTTGGCGTTCTAGTTCTGTATTTTGCAAATTTAACATGGATTCACTGAAAACTGGGTTGAGATGTTTTCATGAAAGCTGTAACTCTTTACCTAAGTTTCGAGACACTACCTAGTAAATTTTAATCCGATAACCACAGCTCCAGTTATGGTTAAAATCGTGTAACCTGTTTTGTACCATTTTCATTTTCGCGCACGCGCACATGTATTCTTTTGCCGTTTTGCCGCTTTGATCATTTTAGTCCTTATTTCCATTTGTGATGGTCGATTCACTGATAGTTGAGTATAATCTTCTGTCACAGGCAGTGACGAACTGGACGGAGTCGGTGGACCCGTATAAAGTGCCTTGATTTGCAAGCTAAACCTTTGGAGTGAGTAATTGGATTGTTTATTGATGTGAAATTGTCAAAGTGCTTTGTATATATTAAATAGATACTTAGGCGAGGGTGTACTTTATCTCACTTGACCTAAGTCCATCATTTGTTTTGATTTCATATGCGAGCATACATGCCTTATGTTGAGTATCACCCTTTTGCTGTGTGCTGATGGGGGTGATTACATGACTTGAGTTGAACCATTTTTTGCTGTGTGCTGTTGGGATAAGTACTTTGTTGAGAGATATCATCTATTGAGAGATTGGATATCTCAGGGCTTGGTTCCAACCCGATTCCAAGGGTAGACGGACTATTCGAGTCAGCCAGGGTTTGGTCGAAATTAGTTCCATGCTAACCTTGGGATTTTGTTCTTTGTTAAAGTTTTGATTAAAGTTAAGCGATTTTGTTTCGCTCGAGCTGTTGTGTGCTGTTGACTGGCCAGCGAGGGTTGATAAGGTGAACGGGGAAAGTAAGTGGAGTCTACGGACCATGTGTACTTTGGTTGACGGAGTGTCAACAGGCGTTCAAGTTCGGGGAATTGAACTGGTTTTGGAGCCACCCGTATCCTACCATTGTGATGTTTCTTTTCTGTTATTGATGTGAAATATCCTGATTTACTTGTTTATTTGAATGTGAGCTTATATGTTTACCCCTGATTACTCACTAAGCATATAACTTACCCCATTCTATTTGTTTTCCTTAGTAGGGGGCCGACGCGGGGATTGCTCGGGAAGGTGTTTAGACTTTTGGCTATAGAATAGTTGAATTTGTATTTGTTATAAGTTGACTAGTAAGATGTATATAGTTGTCGTGGTGGTTGTAGTTATCAGCTTTCTAGGGTTTACTTTCTAGTACTCGTGGTATGTATGACTTGATGTACTAGTTTATACAACTTTTGAAGCTGTAATAGAGTAAATAGGACCTTTTTTTTAGCGTGAAATCTATTTTCTCATTTTAAGTATTGAGTCCTGGCGCGAGTTAGGCAGCCGTCCCGCCGATACCCTCGGGTTCGCCCTTGGAACAAGTGGGGGCGTCACAAGTTTAGCCTATATCATTGAGAAAATATCAATTGAAGTGGTACAAAATTCATAGAAGTGAAAACGCAAGCTGTCAATATGCGACCATAAGTCGCATATTCCTGAGGTTGCGTATTCTAGCCTAATTTCTGTAACTTACTCTACCACTTACTTTTCTTTCACACTACTTTACAGCTCAATTTCTAAACAAAATTTGGGCTGCACATGCTCAAGATTCTAGAAAGAAGAAAAAAAAAGCTTTTATGTCTTATCAAAAACCACTTTCGACTTTCTTAACACTAGACATGTAAGAATGATCAGAAAGGGAAAAAATGGGATATTAGAGGGGTTATCATCAGATTTTAGCATGAGAGCTTAGTTTTAGTCTTGTTTTGTTCTCTCTAGCTAGAGCATTTGTAAGAACAATTGGAGACTTGATTGTACAACTCATTTTGTTGAAGAAATAGAAAATCATTGGGAGCTTCTTCATTATTTTGGCTAAGCTTTCTTTATCTAGATTCAATATGTGTTCATGCAATGAAACAATGTTCTTTCTTGTCATATATCATCTAAGTAGCTAAATCTCTAGATCTAGGAAGTAGATAAAACTTATGGTTATTTGATATGAGTTGAATATAATTTACACTTGTTACAACTTGTATTAACTTGTCTATTATGCATGCTTATCACTTGTTATTACTTGATCTCCAATAACAAGTTATTAGTTGTTATTATTCAATGAAGGTTGGTAATAATGATGAAACAACGTAATAGAGCTTAAGTAATAGACTCATGAGAATAGAGATACACTTAAGTGGATTAACCATGCATTTCATGAAGGAACAAGAGTAGATCTAGTTATTCATTATGAGAATAGGGAAAACTAGTCTAATTTAAGCCATTTTATTATGAGATTTGGTAATGTCGGAAATGCATCCCTAGTTAAACAAGAGTAGTAACAAGAGATAATTCTATTTATTTGTATCTTTTGTACCATAAGTGAAATCTACATCCCTAAACTCAAGTATTTAGTAAATTTTCTCCATTGTTACCTTGCAAGTTATCTAGTTAAGACTAGTTAGATAGTAGTAATTATAACTTTTCTTGTTTTAATTGATTATTAGTCTAAATAATGATGTAAGTAAAGTTTTAGTACTTGTAAAGTTGCTCCCTATGGGATCGACCCGATATATGCCATAAACTACTAATTTGACCTATATACTTGCAGTACAATGGGTATATTTCAAAATTAAACTTGTACTTATATCAAAAACCCATAAAGTTTATTATAGGTGATCCATCCGAGAGGATAAAAACTCGCTCATTTACTAGAACTTTACTTGATAATCTTGCTTTGATTTCTTAATTTGAACCCAAGAATGTGAATGAGTCTTTAAAGGATGAAAATTGGATTTTGGCCATGCAAAAAGAATTGAACCAATTTGAAACAAATAATATGTGAGCTTTAGTAGAAAGACCTTGAAATCATTCAGTAATTGGAACTAAATAGATTTTTAGAAATAAATTGAATGATAAGGGTGAAATTGTGAGAAATAAAGTTAGACTAGTTGCTAAAGGTTACGCTCAAGAAAAGGGAATTGATTTTGATAAAACATTTGCTCCCGTAATTAGATGCTTGCTTATGCTTTCTTTAGCGGTTTTAAATTATTTCAACTGGATATTAAAAGTTCTTTTTAAATGGATTTATTTATCAAGAGGTATTCGTTAAATAAGCTCCCGGTTTTGAAAATGAAAAGCTTCCAAATCATGTTTTTAAACCTTCGAAGGTTATATATGACTTGAAGCAAGTTCCAAGAGTTTGGTATAAAAGATTAAGTAGTTATGCAATTAAAAAGGGCTTTAAAAGAGGAGATGTAGATTAACTCTTTTTGCACAATTTTTCATGAATAATCTTATAATTGTTCAAATTTATGTAGATGATATTATATTTGGTGCCACTAATGAGTGTTCGTGCAAGAAATTTTCTAACATTATGGAAAAGGACTATGAGATGAACATGATAGGGGAGATAAACTTCTTTCTTGGCCAACAAATCCATCAAACTTAAAAAGGGACTTTCATCAACTAAACCAAGTACACAAAGAAGCTACTCAAAAGGTTTGGCATGGAAGACTCAAAGCAAGTGGGGACTCCAATGTGCACTTCAACTAAGTTTGACAAGGATTAAAAAGGTACCAAATTAGAGAAAAAACCTATGGAGATATGACTAGTAGTTTACTTTATTTAATAGCAAGTAAACTAGATATTATGTTTATCGTTTGCTTGTGTGTTAGATTTCAATCATGCCCTAAAGAGTTTCATTTTAATTTTCGTTAAACGCATTTTTAGATATTTGAAAGGTACTCTAAATTATGGTTTGTTGTATCCTAAGTCCAAGAATTTTGCTTTGGTTGGTTTTTGGGATGTCAATTTTGTTCGATGTAAAATAGATAGAAAATATACTAGTGGTATATGCCATTTTTTTGGTGATTATTTGGTCTTTTGATTTAGTAAAAGACAATGTGCTATCTCTTTTTCTATAGCGGAAGTTGAATATATTGTGGCCAATACTTGTTGTACTCAATTGTTGTGGATAAAACGTACTTTGTTTGATTTTTGTTTAAAATTTGAATATGCTCCTGTGTTTTGTGATAATACTAGTGCTATCAATGTGACTAAAATCCCATTCAACATTCAAGAACTAAGCATATAGATGTTAAGCATCACTTCATTTGCAATTTAGTTCAAAAAGGGAAAATTTGTATAAATTATGTGTGTTCTAGAGTTCAAATAGCAGATACTTTCACAAAAACCTTGCTATTGGATCAATTTTTATACTTGAGATCAAAACTAGGTATTTTGGAAAGAAGTTTTTGAAAAATTCTCTTTCGATTAGCATTGAAAGTCTAATACTAAAAAACGGACGTCAGACAGTGTTCTAACCAAGTTTTCCATTTTTATGGTTTGGACACAAGTGTCGGATAAACTCACTATGGTTGACTGTCCGACAGTCAAAATTATCAGGTTTTTCTCATTTCACTCACGTCACTTAAAAGTTTGGGACAAAAGAATTAACCCTAGCTTTTCCCATCTCAAATTTGTTCCAATTTCACTGAATTTTTATCAAAATTGAATTCAAAGTTCATTTCCCTACACCCTAAAACATCAATTGTCATCAAAACCTGAAAAAAAAATCTTCTTGGCCATATCCAAAAAATTTCAAAAGTCTTAAATTCTTCAAAACCCCTCCTTGGACTAATACGTGAAAAGTTTATTCATCTAGAATCACTTAGGTGCACTCATATAAACTCTCCATAGTCATTTCCTCCTCCAATCCACACGAGAACTTGAGAAGGGTCTTCTTCTACTACTGTCAGACGTAGTGCTAGTAGATACTCCTCCTCTGATGCTGCTCCAACACGTCAACGATCTACAAGAGGCAAAGGGATAGCTTCCAGTGGTGCTGAAAATACCAAAGCTGATCAACAGCAACAATAGTAATTACCAAAATTTATTGATGAAGAAGCCTAGAAGAGATATGACTTGGTTTCACAAAAAGGGTTCATCACTCAAAGGTCAATTGATATTTCTATCGCAAATTTAAGGTTCAACATGTTTTAAACCACTTTAAATTTCAGAAATGGACTTATTTGTTAGAAATTCATCATATAATTTACCCTAAAATGGTGTGTCAATTTTATGCAAATGTTAGACAAGGTAGTAGACCTTCTGTTGATATTTGTCTTGCTCCTAATTTAGTTAATCAGATTTTTAATATAAAAATTTAGAAAGGGATGTCGAAGTAAAATTGTAAATTTTTTCTCCTATGAAGAGTTTCTTACTTAATTCAATCATTTTGATGACTCTAAGTTGATGAAATACTTTAAAACACCTTTCAACACACCAAATGAAGCTGATTTAAGTGAACTTGATCCTTCACAACAAATTCTCTTTACTATGGTCTCCAATTTGTTGGCTCCAACTGCTGGTCATTGTACGGATGCAAATAAAATGAAACTTTACTTGTTTTATTGTTTCTTGGAAAAAATTAGAGTTGATTTTGATTTTATCATGTGTCATTTTATGAACAAAATTAGAACCGACACTAGAAGAAAACTCTCTTATGCAAAGTTTCTCACCCTTATATTCAAGCATTTCAAAAATTCTTTTCTTGGTGAGCCTTCAAAGAAAAACTCCAATCATTTTTTCACTAAGAATTATTTTGAACAAAAAAAGGTCAAATTCTTTGATGGAGTGAGTCCATAAAAAGGCTATTGCTAAAACTTGTACCAAACATGTCCATGATATCCCTTCTTCTTCACACCTCCTAGTAAGCATCGTATGATTGAATCCCACCCTTTCTCCTCACAAACCACTTCTCATCCTTCCGTATCTGACCAAGTGGTGAACCTTTTTGGTGGAACTCAAGCAACATATGCTTCTCCTTGAATACGGTCTACATATGGCAATGAGTCTGAAGGAACAAACAAATTACTTGAACATGAAAAACTTACTTTTTAGTACTCCTCAATAAGAAGGTCCCTCTATATCCATCCCAACTCAAGAGGAGCACCAAGGAACTATCCATACTCAATCTATTCCTATTTGAGAAGAGCACCAAGAAACTGAGATTGCTCAGATTCCTTTCCAAGAAGGCACCAGAACACCTCAACAAGCAACTCAATCAAAATTTCAAGAGGCAACTGGAACCTCTCATCAGGTTGAACAGGCTTAAGAGGACTTCAAGACCATAGAAGATGAAGAAACATTCCAACGAGTTCATATAAGACTTGGCTCGTCTCACATGGAGTTTTAGGAACACTTAGATTCCCTTAGGTTCATGTAGGATAGATTATCTCATAGTACTGACAGTCATATTTTATGTTTAGGTTTTAATGTTTATATTCGAACTTAATGCCAATTTGTTGTGGACTCATATTTCTATTTTCACTGTTACTGCTCTTATTGGGGCTCTTGTTATGGCTCTTGTTCTTAATGTGGATCGTATTCCAATTTCTTCAAACATGTTATGGTTTTTGCTGTTGTTAGAGTTCTTACTGGTAAGTCGTTTTGTTGATATTTGTGGGGGAGAAATTCATGTGTTTTGATTGATGACAAAAGGAGGAGAAATTTATATATGATGATTAATATGCTAACTTTGAAGGGCAGTGTACCTTTTTATTCCAACATTATTTTGTACCATATATTGAGAGGGAGTGACGTAATTCATGTTTCTTAACTCTTTTTTATTTGAAAAAATATCATTTGGATTGTCATCATTAAAAGGGGGAGAATGTTGAATTTGATCCTTAATTTTGATGACAACTAAACAAAAATGATGATTTAAACTAATGATTTTACACAAGTAATCATTTAGAACAGGTGACAAGTTCAACCAAAAAAAGAAAGAAATTGAATCAAGTCAAGCAAAAAAATCTAGCATCTGTTGAACACTGAATTCAGACACAAGGTAATGGACTGGACATTTGATAAACAATGACAACATATCGGATGCAAAATAAAACTGTAGGACATCCAATATACAGAGGAATCAACCGGACAAAAGGATCGGATGCAGAATGCTACTATCAACCGTCTAAAAAATTCAAGGGAAGAAACCAAAGTCTCTATTTCGGTTGAACGAAAAACTCTTCAGATGCAATGCATATTTGACCATTCAATAAAAGTTGAGAAGAGCACCACCTATGTCTATCGGACGCACTAATCGAATACAATCACAAGCACCAAATGTCTGATACTCCTAATAGCTAGTTTTTTCTATATTAAATGCTTGACCATTGGAGAGAAAATAGGGCCATTTTGAAGACCTATGTATACCATAAATCCTAAAGTTATTAAAGACATTTGCGTACATTAATTACAAGCTCTCAAAAGTAGTTTGAGCTAGAGAATACTCTCATTTGACATTTGTAATTGTTTGTGAGGTGAAATCATTGTAAAATCTTTTCAAACTTGAGTGAGACATTCAATTTGTAGCATTATGAGAGTTAACTAGAGTTAGTTGTAAAATTTTTTGGGTCAACCAAGGAGTACTTGGGGTGAACAAAGAGTGATCCCTCCATTCTACAAGATTGGTTTGTTTCATCAAATTGAAGACAAATTGAAGAAGTTTCATTAGTGGAACAAAACTTCAAGTTTGGTTAAACTTGGATATTGTTGGTTTGCACTATTTTATCCCTTCTCTTATTCCTTTATTTTACTGTCTACTTGCTTCTCATTACCTTATTGTACTTGATTATACTTGATTGTTGTGTAAATAAGTGATTTGATTACTTAGGCAATTTGGTAAATTTCAATTATGCAAAATTGCCTCTAATCCAACTAGGTTTTTAATCAACCTAATTCACTTATCCCCTTTTAAGTTGCTTTGGGACCTAACAAAAGTGCATAAAGAGGCATTAAAGGAAGGTTCTTGACACCAAAAGACATTTAGAAAAGCTTAGAGAAAGAAGGAAATTAAGGTTGAAGCCAACTTGCAGAAGTTAAGGAATTTAGTTTTTGACAGCAGCTTTGATTCTAGTTTGACACACTATATTAACTTGACTTTTGGAGATCAGATTGAGATAATTCTTAATGAAATTTAAAGATAAGATCAAGTGCTACAATTTTTATGAGATATGGAAGTCTTGTTCACATGTTTTTCGATCCAAAAGTCGAATCACACTTGTTTGATGACCATTTGTTTGGGACACAACTCCACATCCATACATCCAAATTACTTGATTATTGATCTAATGAAAAAAATAATTCAATTTTTTTACAATATTTTCCTTTTTCCCCAGAGATGAATCATTGTTCTTCATATAGTTATTTACACTTCAAATTGATCGTAGAAAAGTCCAAATCTTACTCCGACAAAATTTTCTCTTCTCATATGGATTCTAATTCTTTTCAACTATAAAAGAGGTAACTCATAAACAAATTTAAAGAATTTTTAGGCATATTTTGGAGACTATACACAATGTAGATCTCCAATTTAAAGTAGTTTTTAGTGTTAGTATAGGTTAGAGTAATTTTCCTTGGTTTTTATAAAGTTAGTTAGTTTGTAATGCAATTTTAGATGAATATTGTAAGAAGAAAATTGAGCTCTTCATGTTTCTTGGAATAAGAGTTTATTCTCTTTTTCCTTTTAATAAATTTCATGGTGTTTGTTATGCTTATTTAATTCAATTATGTCAAGTTAATTACTTCTTATTGTTAGATGAAATCAATTGTTCCTTGCTCATGATGTACCTTTAGCTAATTGATGAATCTTATTTTGGATGACATTTTACATCTCTAGAGTCAATCTTTGCAATAAATAACTCCATTGATTGTGAAGTATCTATAGTATTAATTGATAGAAGAAAATTATTAGTTAATACTAGTTTATGAAGACATAAACTTAGAGGGAAAGTGAGCAATTTCTTGTTCTTAATGAATCCTTAATTAGGTTTAAATGATGAGAATCTAGTTATTGATATGGTTCATTCATGGGCAAAAGTAAGTTTTACAATATTAGGAGATTAACCATTATTATTGCACAAGAGTTATTTAATTGACCAAGATAATATTTTGTAATTAGGATAATTGAATAAATCTAAACCCTAAGAATTGTTTATTCTTGATTAAGTTTAATTTTAATCATTTTTTGTTTTTTTCTATCTTCATGTGATATTGTAGTCTAAATAATAAAGAAGTTTGACAAATATTGGTAATTAAATAATTTTCTTTGTAGTATATGACAGTTGAATACTTTTAAGCTATTGTTTAAGTATGCAACTAAACCATTCAATGATACGAAGTCAAATACTAGAAAATTCATTGCCAATCAATTATGCTATTAAGACATTTGATACGCTTGTTCTAACAATTCCTCTTATATGAGCATTGGCTCAAGTGAATTTTTGTAACTTATAAAGACATCATATTTGTGAGGACCCATATTTTAATTATTGCAAAATATTCTTAAATTGGTCATTTAAAAGTATTTTTGCATGTGAATTACTCAAGTTTTCCCAAATTGCATGAATTTCTTGAAAATGAGTCTAAACAATTGATTCTCTAAACAATTATTATTTTAATGACCAAATTTACTCGAGTTGAATTATTTATGGTGCTTTTGATTGTTATATATACTTGTCGCATTTGCATCTTTGACTTTTAATAAGTTTTATTATTGTTGGTTCTTAGATAAGTATGTAAAAATAAGTTTAAAGTTGCAAATAAGTTAATTGTGCAAAATATTGGGTTATTTGAATTTTTGCCAAGTCAAGTTAATATTTCTCGACGTTGAGTGTGCCTTTGTCCTTATTTTAATTCTTTGATTTTTTTTTTTACAACTAATTTTAAGTATTAATAACGTTAGGTGTTAAGGGGAAACTGGAATTAAGACGAATCGTTTTAAGTCAAGACTTTGTATAATTACGCTTAGGACGTTGTATTTCGATAATTGAATTTTGCTAGGTTAGTATATTAGTAGGCATTCGATTTACGTTTGGGGTAAATTTTGGAATTAGTTTAGGATTGAGGGCTTAAGTGGAAATTTGGATGAGATGTGAAAAGACCAAAATAGCCCTCCTCCAATTCAAATTCACCATGCAGCCATGGAAAAAATTCTTGAACAAACTAAGCTTCAAACATTTCCATTCTAGCCGGTTCCATTTCCCTTTATTTACTCCATCATTTCACCAATCAAAATGCCGACTCATATCCACTAACACACTACGCTATATCATTTCCAGTCCACTACAACCATTATCACTAACCACAACACCTCATTTCAATTGTTCCTATGCCGTGAGCTGTGAAGTGATCAGCTCCCTTGGAATTAACGACCGAGAGAGAGTGAGCCGAGCCTCTCATTTCCTTTCCATTCTGCCGTAAGCTAAAAAAAAATGAGACCTGCTACTCCTCCTTTCTTTCATCCGTGAGCTGGTGAAGGGTCTGAGAACCAAGTTTCCTTCATTCAGCCGCAAGCCAGAGCAAGGGGGAAAGAGAGAGCTGACGGACTGCATTTCTGGTCTGGCCGAGAAGAAAGAAAAGTTGCAGCCGTTAGCCGTGTGAGTTGAGCTCCAAGCTGAGGTAATTTCTGGACCTAGACTAGTTGCTTAGAGGTAGATGATGTTGTTTATAAGCATGCATGTGATGGTTGTGCAGCTGGATGATGAGTTAAGTCACAGAAAAATCTGTTTGAGCAGGAACTATGGTTGCCGAGAGTTTAAGCTGGAAATTTGCAGCTTCGGTTGACCAAGTTTTGATGATCTGAGCTATATGTATGTTTAACTAACCAAAGTCTGGATGATCTAGCTCTGCATGAAGCTAATTAACTTGGATTAAGCAAGAAAATTGAAGGAATACCAAAAATCTGGTTGCATGCATGTCAATCGAGAGAGTTGGGATGAATTTCTGGTTGGTTGTTGATGTTGTCCGAACTTGGTTATGAAACAAATTTAATGGATAGCTGTTTATTTGGTCATGCATGTAGCTGTATTACGGGCTGCATGATGGTTTAGCCATGAATAATAATATTTGGCTGAAGGGAAATTTTGATAAGAATAAAAAATGGGAGCTGGATCAAAGATGAGGAACCGAGAGCTTGCATGTTTGTCTTGCAGCTTGTGATTCCAGTAAAATGGAAATTTATGTTGCGTAATGCATGTAATTTGTTAGCTTTATGTGTTAAGTGAAGTCTAGTTGAAGAAAACTAGGGACAAAAGCTCTATATAAACTACTATATTGCTGGAAATGGGATTTGATAGCTGGCCGAATTAATCGAGGTTTTTGTGTGAGATGATTTTCTGGAATCATGTGTTATTCATTTTGGTTTGGATTGGACAGATTATAAGCCATATGTTTAGTGTTTCTAGCAAGTAAAAGATGGAGATTTAATGGATGTCTTGAATTGGCAATTGCTGGATTTTTCTTGATTGTTGAAACAAGAAAAGAAAACCTGAGTTCCTAAGTGTGCTTATGAGTAAGCTAACCGTGACTTTCTTTTATGTTTGAGTTAAATTTCTAGTTGACTTGTTGTAAGAGATATTTGGTTGATGCCAAGAGCTAATGATTGATGAAGCTCTTGGCCATTTGAGTAAATTTTTGCAAGAGTTTAATTTTGGTGAATTTGTTCAAGTGGTTGGCTGAAATGTATTTGGAAGGTCCATGGTTTGTGATTTGGAATTGTTTTGATATCTTGGACTTCCTTTGTTGAATTTTATTTGAAATTGAATCTGTTGAGACTTAGGGCTAATGATTGATGAAGCCCTAGTGAAATTGATGTTTAAATTGTGATTTGGCTATTTTGGCAACCGGGAATACAATGTGCAAATGATTTGAAATCGTAAAGTCCGTTTTGGCCCTTGAATTCGAGTACTCTTGACCAAGCTTTGTTGAAATGTTTTGTTCCAATATTAAGCTATAGAAATTGAGTATAGTACGATCATACTAAATTCGAGTGTCGGGACTTTTAAACCCTTGCTAACTTGTTGATTCTTTTCTTTGCTTACACTAGCTTTATTATTTTAAGAAATAATTGCACTAACTTCCAAACTCTAAATTTTTCATAAAATTATTCCGGGCCAGTTGTTTTAGAGGAAAATTGTTAAAAACACTAGATTTTAATAAATTTAAATGAAAAGTGTAGAAAACTTGCTCGACAAGAAAACATGATTCTTTTTCACTTATATTCTAGTACTTGAGCTTTTATTGAAAATTTTCCAGTACGAACACATTTTTCACCTTCTCGATTTCCGTGCCAAATTAAGCATTTTACTCTTCTTTTGAAATTGATAGTCCTTGCCACGATTTATCTCGGAAATGGGACTCTTAAATTCCTTTTGGTTTTATACCAATGATTAAGTTAAAACTTCCTATTTCAATTTGTTTGAGCTCGAGGCTTGAGTGTGTGTATCTAAGAGGTTTTCTTTTATTCGCCTTAATCGAGCATCTAGGTAATTTGTAATTGTGATTAATCTCAGGTGATTCAGAGGACACCGAGAAGCTCTTTTAATTTCCTGCTTTTGCTCTTGCTTTGCTCCAGATTACGGTGAGGGATTCCAAACTGTTTTGCACAAAATTGCTTCTCGAACTTTTATAACCACTGTTTGTATAATTGCTTATATATATACGTGATGTGACTTGATGAGTGCTTCTTTCATGCCTAAGTGGTCAAATACTTGATGAATCTTGTTCACTTGAATGAAAAGTACTTATTTCTAGGCGAGTGTGTACTTTATCGCACTCGACCTAACTGTTGCTGTATCGCTTAACTGTTCAATATTTCATTGTTTATATGTTATTTGCGTATGCTGTAGGCCATGTGTACTTTATCACATTGGCTGAACAAGGCCTTTTCCCCTTCGTTATCACCTATTCGAGCCAGAAGCAGACTCGGTCGGATAGGTTGATAACCCTGGGCACTGTATTTTGGTATACTCTAGTATTACCACTGGAGGGATAAGGTGATGGCCAGTCAACCGAAGGAGTTACCGATGGAAGTTATAAGGACGGGAAGTGGACCGAGTACTGTATCCTTTTGTGTTTGCTTTACTATTAATACTGTTATTGCTCTCCTAGTTGACATTTCTCGGGTAAGACTCCTCATGAGCATTAACCTCTGAGACGTAGCAATCCTTGTAATGTTCTTCTAGTCGGACGAGCCACTATTTGTTTGACTAAAATTCATGAAAATATATTTATGTGATCACGCATTCCAAATGTACGTTAGTGGTTTTTAAATGATTTATGAGTTGTACTCATAATAAAGTTGCAAACAAAAGTATTACTTCTACATGTGTTTCCAAAGTAACGCTTACGCACTGGTTTATAAATACTTGATTTTCCCTTTTGAAACCTCATTGAGCTTTAGCTCGCCCCCAAAAACATTTTAGTTCTATGCAGGGCTCGAGAAGGATAGTTACTCAAGCACAAGGATTTGGAGTACCGTGGATTATCCTTTATCTGGGTTGTGATTGATTTTCTTTGTGGAATGTAATGGTTGTTCTGAAAGATTTGTGAACTTTATGGTATGATGTACTTGTGGTTGAAGTGAATGTAAATCTCATGATATTTTGGGGATTATACTTTTGTAAGAATGATTTGAATTGCAAACATAAGGATTGTACTTAAGTTATTAGTATGAAAATTTAGATGAAGTATTGGACTTGTACTTTGGTATGTTGGACTGGTGGATATATTATACTCCGTTTGAGCTTTTAAGAACCATCGATTATATTCATGCTTGAGTTTTGTAGTGAGTCCCGGCGAGAGCTGGGCAGGCGGCCCGCCGAACCCTTTGGTTCGCCTTAGGGGGAAGTGGGGTCGTCACAATATTAGTAAGCCAATTTGGGCTTATCTGTCAGATTGTAATATTACTGACCGATTTTACATTTTATGCATCTTTGTGAGGACTTGAAAGTCATTTTCACATTTTTATTGATGTATTTATGTATTTTATTTTATCTAATTATTTATTATTTTTATTTTTATATTACTGACCTTAAATTCTTGGTTGCTTTAATGGTTAAGACATGATTTTTATCCTTTACTCTATTTAATTTGGTGCATGTTGAGTTTCGTAGTGTGTTATGCGGTGTGACCAACTAGTGAGGTGTGTGCAATAACTTTAGTAGATACGAAAGAGTTTTGTGCAAGGGGAATTATGTGACAAGAAGTGTTAAGAGTTAATTGGAGGAGCACTAGATATATTGGTGATTAGAGACAAATACAGAGACAAATAGACAGACATTAACCTTTGTGATGCCAAGTGTTGATTAACCTTCGGTCACAAGTCTTGTATTTATCCAAGTTTCCTTTTCATTTCACAACCAAAACAAGCTTTCTTTTCTTCCTCTTGTGGCCGACTTTCAGAGAGAGAAGGGGAGAGAAAAAAACTCAAGTTCTAGCCTTGATCTCTTGCTTGATTTGTGAGAAATCCAAACAAACACCCTAATCTACTCCGTAGATCTTTGAAGTAAGTGTGAAAGGAAGCTTTTGGTGAAATTCTTGGTGAAAAAAAGATTTTGATTTGCTTGCCAACTTAGGTTTTTGAGGTAATTTGCTAAGAAACCTCTTTTTCTTCTCTTAACTTTAAGTATATTCAATATATGAAGTTATAGAGGCTAAAGGAAGTACTTATATAGAGGATTTCTTGATTTTCCTAGATTATGTTGCAATTTCCAGCTTTATTACATGACATATGTAGCTTGGTTTAGAGCTTTATATATGCAAAATTTTGATGGATTCCTTTGCCTAGAACATGTACCTTACACCCTATGACATGTTATCTTGATTGGTAGTGGATTTGCCATGAAAATAGTGTTGAAAAATTGAAGGGTTAACTAGAGGAACTTGGGGTTATATTGCTGCAATTTCTTTCTTGGTTGGTCATGTGAGAGAGTAAGAGTTGAGGTACAAATTTAGGGTGATTTTGATCTACCTTTGCTTGAGTTACTTGAAAAACCCTTGATTTTCACATATAAGTTGGATTTGAACCAAAACAAAGTGAATTAAGAGGAGGAAAATAGTGTTTGCCCCAAAACGTTTTATAGTTAAAAATTTTCAGCTAGGAACCTCAAGATTCTTGTTACTTTTCTTCAAAATTCTTGCCTATACTCAACATAGTTTTGCTCCATATTATGTTTGAGGCATTGAGCTACCATATACGTGGTTTTCCCTTGATTTTCACGAGTAAACTTTATGATTTGTGAAAGCTATGTTAGGAGTATATATGTGGTGTCCAAGTTGAAGTTTGCTGACTTCGTGCTATACGATATGTGATTGTAGGATTTGAGAGTGGTCAGGAGGTAGATCCTGTGCTTGACAATGATAGACCTTGATCAGTTGGTGAGTGCTCTAACTGCATGTTAGAAATTGTGGTTGGATTGACTTGTGATCATGATGAGGTTGTGAATACTTGAACTACTCTCTTGCAACAATTGATTACTTGACTGCTCTTGACTTATTAAACTTGCTTGACTTGATATTGGACAGGTGAGTGTGTACTTTATCACATTTGCTCTAATTTGATACTGTTACAAGTGAAATGATATTCATGTACTTGACTTGAAAGTTGGATGGGTATGTTATTCCACCATCTATATGAAATGCTTGGGATCTTAAACCTCATTGGCTAGTCAGTCGAATCGAGCCAATAAGGGGTTGTCGAGTAGATCGATGTACCATGGGTAGTGTTTATCATTTATCACACTTGATATGGTATACTCGAGTATTACCACCCAGTGTACTTGGGGAGTTCGTGCTCAATAGGGGTTGATTGGTGGATGAAGATTAGAGTTAAGCGGTGATCTATAGACATTGGTTATTACTATATTTTCGAGGTTGACAGAGTGTCAACGAATTCGAGACAAGCTGCTAGCGAATTGGTTCACATGAGCAAAATTGTGTCCTTTTACTTGAAAGTGTTACTTGTTATTTTCTTGTCTAGTTAATGATATGCCTTGTTGGAGTTTACTTTCTTCGTGATGTGGATCTCTTGCCACTTTGCTTGCCTATTTTTTTAGAACTTCACTGGGCAATAGTTTATTATGTTAGTTTTTTTTCCTTACAGGAGACACAAACGTGGGCGTGTGAGTTGGAAAACTATTGGAGTTTTGTCTAGGTCCTTTGCTAATTGTCTTAGTGTAATTCTTAACTTTGTCGGTTTCAACTTGAGTTTGAATCTTTTGTTACCTTCTGGGTCTGTATGGATACTTGACACCAATGAATATATATATCCATTTAAATTTAGATTTTGTTATTGCTCTTGTTATTGAGATTATTACTATTGTAACTTAAGGTTGGATGTGAGTGAGTCCTGGCGAGAGTTGGGCAGGTAGGCCGCCAAACCCTTGGGTACATCCTAGGGAAGGTGGGGTCATCACAGGTGGTATCAGATTCTAGGTTTGAATTAGCCTGGACGAATTGAGTGTCTTGTGGTTGTGACAGTTTAAGTGTGAATGTCTAAGTGTGAGAACCTAGAGTGTTAGATGGCTGACTTTGCTTCACTTGCCTGAGGTTCTCATTCTCTTGATGCTTGCTTGTAATGTAGGAAAATAGAAGGAGACGGTGAGAATAAGGGACCTCAGAGGCCTCGATGAGTTCTTAGTTACCAGGAACATCCAGGGGGGCCTGTTCACCATTAGGCTCTAGAACATAGAGTTCGACATTGTGACCGTTGGAGGACTTACTCGTATCCTGATCGGATGGTCCTAGCAATAGTGAGTGAAAGAAGAAGGTTGGCCAATGCCAATAATAGGGCCCAAACTAAGACCCAATGCTAAAGGTCAATGATAAGAATGCAAGGTGCTAGGATTCGAGAGTTTGAGACTTCTATTATTAAGGAACAAGAGCGGACTAATGCTTTTTGAGAACAGGTGCAAGAGGTCAATAATCGCCTCATTCAGTTGGTGAGAGAAGTGAGAAACTGAATGGAGAATATCTTGACTGAGTGTGGAGTACTGATGGAAGAAGTGGTACAAGCGAACCTACCCGAGGAAGGTCAAGTGCATACAACCCCTAATGAATCTGAACTAAAACCTGAGGAAGGGCAAGCCGCGCTTGAGCGAGAGGTGGAATTGTCTGGTTCAGTGATGAATTAAGCTAGAGATTTAGGTTTTGTACTTTTGTCTAGGGTAGTTAGGATGTGGTATGGGGTGGTTGGGATGATATGTCGTTTTTCTTGTTTTGCTGCAGCATGTGCTTTTGTTATTAACATGTTAAGGTTGATATGTATTTTTCTGAACTAGTTTTAGTGGTTATGATATGAACTTGTTATATTATATGTATTAAGTGTTTTTTCATGATTTGGAAATTTATTCTTGCTTATATATTTATAGCCCTATTTACTCTTGCTTATGTATATATAGCCCTATTTTAAAAAAAAAAGGCATGGATGGTAGACAAAATCGTGGATGTAGATCTGGGCAATAGCAGGAACCAAGGGATGATCAAAATCATAAACCGAGGACCGAAATAGAAGACCAAATAGCGATGGGTATACAACGAATAACCGATATTTTCGCACGTTTAGTAGAGCAACAGGGTCAACCATTTGTTAACCAATTTAGAGACCTCGAGATAGGAGAAGATAGAGGCCTAGAGCGCTTTCAAAAGTTTTCTCCATCTAAGTTTTTTGGAAGACCTGATCCGCAAGTAGCTGAGAACTGGTTGAAGAAGGTGATCAATATTTTTGCGGCCTTGAAATATACGTGGAGAGACTGGTGTTGTTTGCTGTCTTCCAATTTGAAAGACTGGCCCAAACATGGTGGAATATTATTAGGGCTAAGTAGGAAACAGAACAGACACTATGAATTTGGATTAATTTTACAGGGAATTTAATGAGAAATTTCGCTTACTCCTGGTCTAAGAGAAGATAGAGGATCATTTTATCAAATTGCGTCAGGGAACCCTAAGTGTTTTCGAGTATGAAACTCAATTTACTAATTATCCAAATTTGTCCCTGAATTAGTCATTACAGAGCGGAAGAGAGTGAGGTGGTTTGTGCAATGGCTGAATGTGGAAATTCAGGAAGCTTTAGCAGTAACTCAAATCAATACTTTTATGGAAACCCTTGAGAAAACTCAGAGGATTAAAAGTGCCAGAACTCAAGTAAAAGCTTTCCAGACAAGGAAAAGAGATACGACCAATAGTAGCCTTGAGCTAGGTGATTGAAGTGTACCGCCACCCAAGGTGAAAGATGGGCAGGTGGCATAAGACTCCCGGAGACATCAAGAGAAGTTTCTCCGAGCGAAGCACATGGTGGAAGAGGGCAACAAAGAAGTGCCTCATAAGGAGGCTAAGCATTGATTTCTCATTCACCTAGTGGATACAACAGAAAGTCAAATCATTCCGAGAATGATTGTTAGCTAAAGAAATGGAAGTGCTTGAGATGCGGGAGTGCCGAGCACCACATTTCTCATTGTCGACACATACTTCGAGAGGGGAGTGAGACCTAGTGGCCAGACAGGTCAACCCCTAAACAAACAATTGTAAGAGGAAATAGACCAAGAGTACCTGCCAGAGTATATGTGTTAGACCAACAACAAGTGCCTAACTCGTTTGAGGTCGTAAAAGATATGATCCCTATTTTTAATCATTTAGTTAAGATTTTGATACACTCTAGTACAATCCATTCCTTTGTAAACCTTACTTTTATGTGTGGAATTGATGTGTGAAAGCTGAGAGTCTACCATATGATTTAGAAGTGAGAACAGCCATAGGTGACCAATGTTTACTTGCTAATACAGTCCATAGAAATTGTGAGGATTGGGTTGGTAAATGAAAATTGATAGTAGACCTTATATGTTTAGCCATTACGGGGTACAACATCAGTATAGAAGTGGATTAATTAGTCTGATATCATGCTCAGTTAGATAGTAGAACGAAAACAGTTGAGTTTTGCATACCAAGTGAATCGACTTTAAAACTAGACTGGAGGGGTACCTCAGCCTTATCTGCTCTTATTTCAGAAATTTGGATTAGGAAATTATTGAGTAAGGAGTACAGGGGTATCTAGCTTTCCTAATAAACACCCTAAGAGATAAGATGAAACTGAAGGATGTGCCGGTGATAAACGAGTATCCAGATGTTTTTCCTAATGAGCTAGTGTGATCTTAAAGAAGGATATTATCAATTAAGAATTAAGAAAGAGGATGTACCAAAAGCTGCTTTTAACTCTCGATATAAGTATTATGAGTTTGCAATGATACCTTTTGGATTGACCAATGCCCCAGCAGCATTCATGGATTTAATGCATTGGGTTTTCAAACCCTATTTGGACCAGTTCGTAGTGGTATTCATTGATGATATTTTGATTTACTCAAAAACTAAGGAGGGATATGAGTAAAATTTGAGGATGGTATTACAAACCCTAAGAGAATATCAATTGTTCACCAAATTTAGTAAGTGCGAGTTCTGGTTAGAAAAAGTATTATTTCTAGACCATATAATTTCAAAAGATAGAATCACCATGGATCCAACTAAAGTAGAAATTGTTGTCAAATGGAAACAGCCTGAGAACCCTACTGAGGTTTGTAGTTTCTTGGGTCTAGCAGAGTATTATCGGTAATTTATAAAGAATTTAGCAAAAATTGCAGGGCCTCTAACTGATTTGCCGAAGAAGTATGGCAAATTTATTTGGGATACTAGGCGTGAAACCAACTTTCAAGAGCTCAAAAATCAGTTGACCATAGCGTCAGTGTTAGCTCTGCCAAATGGGAAGGATATCTTCATCTTATATACAGATGTTTCAAGGGAAGGTTTAGGGTGTGTATTAATGCAAAATAAGAATGTAATTGCCTATGCCTCTTGAAAGTTAAAACCTTATGAGCAAAATTATCTTACTCATGATTTAGAACTCGCAGCTGCTGTGTTTGCTTTGAAAAAGTAGCGACATTACTTGTATGGAGTGATCTTTGAGGTGCATATAGATCATAAGGGTCTTAAGTATCTGTTCTCCCAAAAGGAATTAAACTTGAGGCATCGTCGGTGCATGAAATTTGTATAAGATTATGAATGCACCATCAATTACCATCCTGAAAGGCCAATGTAGTAGTGGACTACCTGAGTCGAAAGATTGAACTAGCAGGATTAATGATGAAGGAGTGGAACCTGTTAGAGGACACTATTGAATGGAATCCACTATCACCCTCGAGCGGCAGAAAATCATCTTTAGAAATATTACGGTGAAATTGACACTATTGGATCGTATTAAAGAGACTCAAAAGAAAGAACCAATGGTGTAAAAGGGGCTAGAGAAGGTGCAAAAAGGAGGATTAATCGATTTTACTCTAGGTCTCGATGGAATTTTGCGATTTCGAAATCGAATCGTGGTACCAAACAATGAAGGGCTAAAAAATAAAATTTTAAAGGAGACTCACCGTTCCAAGTATATGATGCATCCTGGTAGTGGCAAGATGTACCAAGATCTAAAAGGGTTATACTGGTGAGATAATAGAAAAGCAGAGATTGCCCAATTTGTCCAAACATGCTTTACTTGCCAACAAGTTAAAATCGAACATCAAAAACCTTGTGAGAACCCAAAAATTCTTTTAAATTTTCCCTATTTTTGAAAAATTAATTTATATTTTCTTTTAATTTTACTTTACTTGCTTATTTACTAGCCCTAAATTTGATAGTGATTTTTAAAAGTTAAGTTAAGGTTGTAGTGCATGTTAAGTTTTGTAGAGTATTAAGGTAGTTCGATCAACTAGTGAGGTGTGTGCCCTAAATTTTGTGGATAAGAGTGAGTGTTAAGCAAGAAGGAATATGTGATTAAAAGTGCTAAGAGTAAATTAGTGAATCATAAGTTAAAAGTACAAGAGAGACAAGGAAATAGGCTTGTACCGACTCGCGCCGCTTGTTATCGGTCAAAGACACTACTTGACCAAAGTTTTCTTTCCTTCATCCTATATTTTCCTTTTTATTTTTCCTTCTTATTTTTCCCTAGGGTTGGCCGAAATTCTTGACTAAGCAAGAGAGAAGAAGAAAAAAAAAAGAAAGGAAAAAGGTTGGAATGCCAAGTGTTGGCAATCAAGGCTACCATTGACGAGCTTTCTTTAAAACTTGTCTTTCATCTTGGACACCAATAACATTCCATTTTCTTACCTCTTGGCCGAGAGAGAAAGAGAAGAGAAAGAGAGGAAAACTTCTTCAAGTTTCATCTTGATTCCTAGCAAGATTTTTGTAGGAAAATCAACCTCAAAGCCTAATTTAATCCATAGAAGGTTGCAACAAGGAAGGAAAGAGCTTGGTGTGGTGTGATTTTGGGGAAGAAAGTTGTGATTTGCTACTCTCCTTAGGAATTGAAGGTATTCTTGGCAAGGAACTACTTTTTCCCTTTAATCTTGCATTTAAGACGATATATTACTTGAATATGGAAGTTTTATGGAAGAATTCATGGTTTTGCTTAGTAGATTGAAATTTTTAGCTTTCCAATGTGTTAGTTAGCTTTGATATGAATGGTTTAGCTTGAATATGAGGTTGGATGAACTTATAAGTTTTGAATTGAGGTTTTCTAGCTTCTATGTGTGATTTTCTAGCTTTGGTGGCTAATTTCTAGCTTAGATATATGTTGAACATATGCTTGGTACATGCCTACTTTACTTGGTTTTATGGCTTAGAATAAGAATCTCTTGCATATGATTTTACTCAAAACACTTGTTACAAGTTATTTATATATATGTGTGTTAGTTTTGAGTCAAAACAAAGAGATTTAAGAAGAGAAAAACCTAGTTTTCCAAACTAATAATTTGCTGGAAAGTTTTCGCAGGAAGCCCTGCACAACTTTGGGAAATTGACTATAACTTCGTATAGAAAAATCAGAATTGAGTTCTGTTTGTATTTGAAATTAGACTCATAGGGCTTTCAACAGTATAAAAATTAGGGGTTGGTTCAACTCCTACGAATACTAGTAAATTTGCAAAATTTCTTGAAAAACCATGACTGTTCTATTTTTGCACATGAGACAGCAGTGAGTTTGAGCTAAAATTTGATTAACCTATGAGCTGAATTTCATGAAGATGTCTTCTAAAGCTTGTTATTTCTTAGAGTCTATTTTCTAATGGAGTAAATTTTGTGTTTTTTTGATCTACGGAACTCAAGTTATATTTTTTCAAAGAATATTGCTAGAGCTGGAAATTTTGTCAAATGAATTGAGTGGAACTTGAAAAATTTTGAGAAAGCTTTTATAGGTCTTAAACTTTAATTTGGTGTGATTTTTGGATGGTTTTGTGGCCTAAAACAAGTATACTTTATAGCCAATAACTTGTAGTTATGGTTGGGGTTGGATTGAGATGAACATAGGTGTTGAGTTTGAATGGAAAAGTAAAGAAAACAAGGGGAAATACTGCTAAAATTTTGTTACTTTCTTTCTTGTGAAATAAGTGATGAATGAAGGACGATTTTGAGTAGGTGTGGACTTAGGTTACTTGCGGTTGCTTCAGTTCATCTTGGTAGTGACATATGAGCTGAAATTTTGGCAAAAATCATGTGTAAAGCAAGAGGAAAATTAATGGTCTCTTCTATCATGCTCTCTAGTTTCGTTTGCCCAACTTTAGACTTGAGATTGGTTGTTTTTTTCTAATAGTGGTGCGTATATCTTATGTATGCCTTGCTAAACTTCATGAGTTATATATATATATATAATTTTCCTCTTTTGGTTTCTTGCACCTTTTGAATCCAAGTGTTTTATTTTCGTACTAATAACTTCCTTGAACCACAGTCCTAAAATGCACTTGGACATTCTTCGATTAGCTTTCAAGTTTGTCTTTGAGTTTTGTGTTTTAAGAGGCCGAATTTAGATAGGTGTATGGCTCATGATTAAGGCTAAAGTGAGTACCTTATTAATCTAAGTTTTGAATGATCAGACCATGATATCTTGTCTTGGTTACTTTTAGGGTTTAACGGTGGGAACGAGCACGATCCAAAGTCAAATGTTTAGCGTTGCTTTACTTTAAAACGTGATTGTTTCTTGCATGTTTATACAATAAGTGACTATATGAATATTTGTGAATAATTGTTTGAATGTTAAATCCTTTCAAATGATTGTTAAATGGATTTTCAATAGGCGAGTGTGTACGTTATCGCACTCGACCTAAGTGAACATGAAATTTTCAATGATTAATGATTGAAGGTTACTTGTGCATGAATGTAAGTCTTTGGTTGAACTAGACCCTTACCCTTCGTTGCCAGTCGACTCGAGCCAGAAGCTGACTCGGTCGGGCGGCTGGTGAATTTGAGATAGTATTTGGTATGTTCAAGTATTGCCACGAAATCTGGTGGAGAACTGGCCCGTGAATGAAATGCAATGAATGAAATGACTGACTGAATGAAATAAACACCAAAGGAGTTTTCACTATTAAATGTTTTCAAATGTTGGAGGAATAAGAGAAATGGTCGACAATTGAATGACTGAATGAATGAATGGATCCGAGTGAGACGTATCCTTCCAATGATTGAATGTTTCTTGAATGACTGTATATTACTGTGCAAAGTGTACAAATTGTTAAATGTAATACTTCCATGATTTCTCTACCTGATTGCTTGTTTATAGCTCATTCCTTTAGTTTTTGTTTTCCTTACAGAAGTGGAGATCCGGAGCAATTAAGTGTGATCTAGTGTGTACAACTCTCTTGTCCTTATACTTTTGGTAGATAGAATGTATTTTGACATTGGATGTTGTATCTTACATTTGGTTTTTTGGTTGTAAATAAGTTTGAACTTTGATTGAATTAGAGAACTCAAATTTATTTTTTGGAAGCTTGAATGGTTAAATCTTGAGAGTTGAATGGAGTGAACGAGTGAGTCCTGGCGAGATCTGGGCAGGCGGTCCGCTGAGTCCTTTGGTTCACCTTAGGGGGAGGTGGGGTCATCACGAACCTTCCGGATTGCTGTAACCTCTAGAAATACTTGAGTGAAAATGGGAGCACATTACGATTGATTTTATGTCAATTTGCTGCAAACTCAAAGGGGTCATGATACGGTTTGGGTGATAGTGAATCGATTGACTAAGTCGGCACATTTCTTGCTAATAAATATGAAGTATTTATTGAAGAAACTTACTAAACTATATGTGGATGAGATTGTGAGATTGCACATGATACCGGTGATTATAGTATCAAATAGAGATTCTTGATTTGTATCCCGATTCTGGCAAAAGTTACAAAAGACTTTAGAGACTAAACTGAATTTTAGCACAACATATCATCCTTAAACAAATGGATAGTCAGAAAACATCATTCAAATCCTTGAAGATATGTTGAGGTCATGTATCATGGATTTTGGAGAAAGTTGGGGTCAACACATGACATTGATTGAATTCACTTATAATAATAGTTATCATACATCTATTCAAATGGCACCTTATGGATGTCTCTATGGAAGAAAGTGCCGCTCACCAATTTACTGGGATGAAATATGAGAGAGAAAGGTTTTGGACCCAACAATAATATCGTGGGTTGAAGAAGCATATGAAAAGTGAAATTAATATATCAGAGGCTTCAAACGGCTCAAAGTTAACAGAAAAGTTATGCTAATAATCGAAAAAAGAATTTGAATTTGAAGTTGGAGATAGAGTGTTTCTTAAAATCACTCCACTAAAGGGAAGTATCAAAGTAGAAAAGGGAAAAAAGCTTAAACCAAGGTATACAGGTCCATTCAAAGTTCTCCAATGGATACGAAAAGTGGCGTATCGATTGGAATTACCGACAAACTTATCCCAAATTCATGAGGTTTTTCACATTTCATTGCTCAAAAATTATCACCCAAATCCAACTCACCTACTTCGATTAGAAGATATTGAGATTGATGAGTTTCTAACTTATAAAGAGCAACCAATGTGACTCTTGGATCGAAAAGTGAAAGAACTAAGGAACAAGCAAATTCCCTTAGTTAAAGTTATGTGAAAAAATCATGAGGTGGAAGAAGCAACCTGCGAATTGGAAGAGGATATACAGAAGAAATACCTCAATTTATTTACGAGTAAAAGTAAGAATTTCAATGTCGAAATTCTTTTAAGGCGGAGAGAGTGTGAGGACCTGAAAGTCATATTCACATTTCTATTTATGTATTTATTTATTTTATTTTATCTAATTATTTATTTATTTATTTTATTTTATTTTTATATTACTTGCCTTAAATTATTGGTTGTTTTAATGGTTAAGACATGATTTTTATTCTTTTACCCTATTTAATTTGGTGCATGTTGAGTTGCATAGTGCGTTATGCGAGTGTGACTAATTAGTGAGGTGTGTGCAATTACTTTGGTGGATACGAAAGAGTTTCGTGCAAGAGAAATTATGTGACAAGAAGTGTTAAAAGTTAATTGGAGGAGCACTAGATGTGTTGGTGATTAGAGACAAATAGAGAGACAACTAGATAGACATTAACCCTTGTGATGCCAAGTGTCAATTATCCAAGAACCTTTGACCAAGACAAGTCTTGTATTTATCCAAGTTTCCTTTTCATTTCACCACCAAAACATACTTTCTTTTCTTCCTCTTGTGGCCGGCTTTGAGAGAGAGAAAGGGAGAGAAAAAAAACTCAAGTACTAGCTTTGATCTCTTGATTGATTTGTGAGAAATCCAAAGAAACACCCTAATCTACTCCGTAGATCTTTGAAGTAAGTGCAAAAGAAAGCTTTTGGTGAAGTTCTTGATGGAAGGAAGATTTTGATTTGCTCTCCAACTTAGGTTTTTGAGGTAATTTGCTAGGAAACCTCTTTTTCTTCTCTTAACTTTAAGTATATTCAATATATGAAGTTATAGAGACTAAAGGAAGTACTTGTATGGAGAATTTGTTGGTTTTTCTAGATTATGTTGCAATTTCCAGCTTTGGTACATGATAAATGTAGTTTGGTTAAGAGTTTTATATATGCAAACTTTTGATGGGTTCCTTTGCCTAGAACATGTACCTTACACCCTATGACATGTTATCTTGATTGATAGTGGATTTGCCATGAAAATAGGGTTGAAAAATTAAAGGGCTAACTAGAGGAACTTGGGGTTATATTGCTGCAATTTCTTTCTTGGTTGGTCACGTGAGAGAGTAAGAGTTGAGGTATAAATTTAGGGTGATTTTGATCTACCTTTGCTTGAGTTACTTGAGAAACCCTTGATTTTCACAAATAGGTTGGATTTGAACTAAAACAAAGTGAATTAAGAGGAGGAAAATAGTGTTTGCCCCAAAACATTTTATAGTTGGAAATTTTCAACTTGGAACCTCAAGACCTTTGTTACTTTTCTTCAAAATTCTTGCCTATACTTAACATAGTTTTGTTCCATATTATGTTTGAGGCATTGAGCTACCATATACGTTGTTTTCCCTTGATTTTTACAAGTAAACTTTATGATTTGTGAAAGCTATGTTGGGAGTATATATGTGGTATCCAAGTGGAAGTTTGATGATTTCGTGCAATATGATAACTGTATATTTTGTGTATTCTAAGTGTGTTTTATTTGTTAATTTTGGTATTTTTTATTTAGTTTTATAGCTAATTAGCCAAGTTTCTAGTGAAAATATACATTTTGTGATTTTAAGTGTGAAAATTACATTTCTATGGATTTTAATCGTGAAAACTTTATGTTTTGTAGGTTTAATCATTCAATCATCAAATGAAATGATTCGATAATTGGATAGTTGATGATGGTTTGAAGTAATAAAAAGAGAATATGAAATGCAAAAGATGAAATGCAACTTAGTATACAAGAAGGAAATTTTTTAGCTTTGACACCTTTTAGTATTTTGGCTATATCCTGAGTTACAAGTATTTGATTGAGGTGATTCTAATACCATTTTGAATCTAAGAGATAGATCTATATTTGGTATGAGATATCAAAGTCCAATTCAGTCGTTTTCATTGTCAAACAATCGAAATACAGAAGTGCATTTTCATTGTCGATAGCTGAAATAGATTTCTGACCAGTTGATTGTATTTTGTTTATTTCTCAGTCCACAAAGTAGCAAATTAGATTATTCTTGATGCATTGGAAAGCTAATTCAAAGGGCTACAATTTTATGTTTCATACAATGGTTAGTTCAGCCTCTATCATCAAAAAAAAAAATCTGTTGAATTTGGACCAAAAACAGAGCAAGGATGAAATCTGTCAAGAATTGAGTAAACCTGCAAAAGGCAATACGTGGGATACAATACATGACCTAATTCGCGTTTTCGAGGTCACGTATCATCATTTCAGCTGCAACTTGCTCTGCAACTTGTTCTGCATTCACACAGCTTTCCAGCAAGTAATTTCGACTGTATCTGATCAAGAAAAGTGTGAAAACTTGGTAAAACAACCTTTGGGAGTTTCAACTGCCAAAAATGACAACTAGATACAACTCATTTGTGGCTTGAACCTCTCTATAAATAGCATTCTTTGCAGACCATTTTCACAACTTTGGAAGGCTAGAGAAATTCACCAAAAATAAAGTTTTCACTAGAATTTCCTTAGTTCATTAGTTTAGTTTAATATAGAGTAGTATAGTTTTTATCCACTCTTGTATATTGGCTAGATTAGAATGAAGATGGAGATGAAGAAGGAGGGATTGAAACTCATGTGACAAGGGTTATCTCTTCTCCAACTCTTTATCTTTTGTATTGGATTCTTAAGTATAGTTGTCGCGCCCCACTTTTGAGGTGTGAAAGTAGTGTGTGGGATATGTATGTGAACGTGTGTGAAAATGAAAATAAAAGGCCGTGGGATTGTGAAATGCGACGGTTTGGCCAAACAAAGTTCAAAAAGGGTTTTTGAATGGAAAATGGAGTCGCCACTTGGTATAGAGTTAGGGTGTACCAAGTCACCCAAAAAGTGATTTTTTGGAAAGAAAAGTAAACAAACCCTTTTTAAAGAACTCTTAGGTCTACGTAACCAAAGAAAGGGAACGGGGGTCACATTTGATAAGGGAGAAGGCAAAGGCAAAGCCTAAGGCACTCCCTTACCCTAGCCAAAGCTAGTTGCGTGACTTAGCCCTTCTTTTCTTAATTCTTCTACCCAAAATATGTGTTGCATGTTGGATGTGACTAATGGATATGAAAAAAAATGCAATCCTAAATCTAAAATGTCCCTTATGAGGCTTTTTGGTCCCAATCACATGAGTTGTGATGGCCAATAAGGAAAACTCTCATAGAGGTCACGGGTAATGCAAATGAAGACCCAAATATGAGTGCAAGTGTGAAAATGTAAGAGGAATGCAAAATAAAATAAAATATAAATATAAATATAAGTGCAAGTGTGCAAATGTAATAAAAGTGCATGTGTGCAAATGTAAGAAAAGTGCATGTGTGCAAATGTAAGAAAAGTGCATGTGTGCCAATTGAGAAAATGAAGGTGTATGTGTGCAAGTGGATCAAAATATGGTATAATGGTAGTAAATGCATCTAAGTACAATTGGGTGCAATTTGTGAGGTAGAAAATAAATAAGTGATAGGGAAAGAAGAGAAAATGTGTGAACATGGCATGTGGAGTAAAAAATATAAGTAGTGAGAAAATGTAGATGAAAAAATGATATGGTAAAATGGAGGTGCATGATCCTAGAGGAATGCATCAAGTCGAGTACGGGAATGACTTCTATCTTCATGATTTTAATTTTCCCTTTGATTAGAAGGAAGAACTAGCGTGCTAAAGCTATTTTGTGGCCACACTCGCTCGTTTCCCTTACCGAAAGGGGACTCTCAAGCAAATGTACCCTATAACTAGCATGAGGATGCAAAACCTAAAATGAAGGGGAAAGGATTGGAGGATCATGCCAAATGCTAGAAAACTAAGAAAAATGTATGAAATGTAGTGAAACATGCAAGTATGTACTAACGAGAGGGGACGGCCTATTGGGGTCTAGCATTGGACTAGCCCTTTTCTAAAATTCTCTCACAAGCATTGGACTTGTGAGAGCTCGAGGGGAAAGACCATGGCCAGCGTTGGACTAGCCACGGTGACGCATTCATCCATCACATTCATCTATGACTATAGAAAGCAAGTAGACATGCCAATCACCTATAAACACGTAGCACATAACACTTAACATGCTCGACTAAATGCAAGAGCCTAAGAAAGCAACTTAACACGTAGCCACAAAAGCAAGCAATCAAGCTAATGAACCTATTACATTTGCTAACTAAAACAAATAGGGAAGAGGAAAAATGAATAAAAATGCTCTCCGAGCCCTATCTATTACAAGCCAAGAGGTGTACACATACCCCATAAATAAAAGAATGACTTAATAAAAGCAAAAGTAAATGGAATGAATCAAGGAAAAGCAAGGAAAGCAAGCAAAGTGGACATGCAATTCTCACTTAGCACGTTGGATCACATAGGGGAGAGACAAAAAAGATAAAAGAAGTCATACCTCCCTTGAGTTGATGCCCTAACGAAGTGAAATTACTAATTTACCCTCCAAAACAATAAAATGGTCAGGGTACCAATTTAATTAAGAACGTTAAAGAAAATATGCAGAACACGAGCTCACTTGGTCATAAAGCTCTTAAAATCACAAATTAAGTGCAATTAAACAAAATATGGTAATTAATTAAAGCAAACAAGCAATGAAGTTGCAAAAATCAAAGCTGCGAAGGATCAAATTGATGAAAATATTCAATTAGTTGGGTCATGGTAGAACGAGGGGGGATTTGGGGGGCCAAAGTGTAATTTTCAGAAATTATTCATGCATGCAAAATGAAAACTTCCAGCAAACTGACGCTTCCTTTGGGTTCTATCATTTTCTGCTGCAAAATTTGCAGCTTGTGAGCAAACCAATCAAGCATTTCAAGCAAGCAAATCTTTCACAACAATTCTTCTACAACTCTCCTAGATTGGTTCTACCCAAATACAAACTGAAAGGAAATAAAATCCAAGCCAAATCATGCAGCTGATGCCTTTTATTTCAAAACTAATGCCCAAAATACACAAGACAGAAAAAAAAGGAAACAATGGCAAGAGAATCATCAAAGAACAAACATGTTAAAGCTGTGGAACAAGCTCAGCAAACCAGCGGCAAAAAGGTTTGATAGTTCATGCATCCTCTTAGCAGAAACCTTCTTTTCTTTCGCTGGTTTCTTGAGCTTTATCCCAGCAAGAGTTTTGGACGTGGAATAACCCTAGGAGAATCGTGGGAATGGTGAAAAAACCTTTGACCCGCAACTTGAAGCTCTTCCTCCTCCCGGTCTTCTCCTTGATTTCTTTCTTTTCTGGTTTTTATCAGTTTCCGCCGCGACTCTCAGCTCTCTCGTTTCTTTCCTTCTCTTTCTGTCTTCCCTCTTTCCTTCAGCCCCCACAGCCGTTACTCTCCTCTCTTCTCCTTTATCAAACCCTAGCCGCCTCACTCTTATTTTCATCAGCCGTTCACTACCCCCCTCGCTGTTACTCTCCTCCTGATTTTTCTTTTGCCGTCCAAGAACCTCTCTCCCGCTCTCAAACTTTCCCTTCACTCTTTTCCAGCCGTCATTCCCAACCTGGTTTCTTTTCAGCCGTCACTAAAATGCTCCTCTCTCCCTGCCGTTTCTTTTTGCTTTTTATATGGGAGCCCTACCCTCTAAACCCTCACCTCAAATGTGGGGATGAGGGTTGGTTGTCCCCATAATTTCCAGCCATCCGATCCATTAAGAGTCAAAAATCCAGCAGCTATCTCCCGTGAGAGTATGCCGCATGCATGTGCGGCTCTTTTCCCTTTTTTTTTTTTTAAACAAAATAAACAACAAACCTTCCTAATTTGAATCTGAAAATTTAAAGAATATTTTTTTGTGAGCAATTCTTTTTTTCCAAAAAATCTTAAAATTAATAGACAAATAAGCAAAAATGAATAAAATTAACAAATAAAACTAAATTAAAAGATTTGATGTCCAAAATGCTTTAAAAAAATGTCTAAGATAAAATTTTGAGATCATTAAAACAAAAATAGTAAATAAATAAACGAGTAAAAATTTGGTGTCTACAATAGTTAATATGCAAGTTTTGGATTTGTGTTTCAATTTGCGCTTCTAAAGTTTATGCCTAGAGTATGAATGAACTTTCTATATCTTGTTAGTGATATTTACTTGGTTATTTGATGATATTATTTTGAGCAAGTTATTTATTACTTTTGCTTGTCTAATTATGATTAACTGCCATTAATTGTGATAATCCGAAGGTGTTAAGTTTGCAATGAGAATTGGGATTTAACACTAGTTCAAGTAAATAATAAGCCTAGGGAGTACAGTCACGAGAGTAGAGGTGCACTTATGTGGTTATAGTAACTTGTTTCATGTAATTTCATAGAATGAATGAGCTTGAAGTTGATTTCATAACCACGAGAGCAGCTATGACTTAGTTACAAGTACAGTTGATTTACTATAAGAGTAGGTTTCACATACATTAAAAAATTATGCCATAATTAGCCAAGATAATAGCATTCACTTAATCAGTAATTTCATTTGCAAGAGTAGTAAGGAATGCCACACCTCTAGGAGCTTTTTATTGTTAGTTTTATTACTTTTATCTCATGTTTATAGTATAGATTTAATTTCTTGTACTTGTGATAGTTTAAATAATAAAGGAGTTTAAAAATCACCGGTAATTGACAATCTTCCCTGTGGGTTCGACTCTTAATACCTATACTCAATTTCGACTCGTATATTTGTGAAAAATCACGTGTGGGGTATTTAGAATTTTATAAATGTAAAACTTGATTGTGGACGAGTTAATTGTATACCCCGCACTTATCAAGTTTTTGGCGCCGTTGCTGTGGAAGATTTGTCAATATCAGTGCTAATAACTACTTTATTAGTTTAGACATTTTTACTTGCTTTTCTTGTTTTTGTTGTGTTAAGTGTTTTGTTTGTTACATTTAGTGTCTTGTTCGGTCATTTGTTTTGTGTTTAGTTTTTATTTTTATATGTGTCAAGTCACCTATTCTTCTTGGCTAAACTTGCTTTTGAACAACGTTGGAAGCATGTTTAAGGGTTCAAGGAGAGTTAAAAACATAGGCGGACAATGCTTAAGAAATGGAAGATCGACAATGGATTGTTACCAAGTTCAAAGCTCCTTGAATAGAGGTAACTAAAAAATTACCGAAGATATGTCATTTGAAGGTGGTTTAAGAAGCTTAAAAGCTAAACTTGATGTTATAATTCTAAAAGTTCAATTGGATACCATTATGCATGAGATTGAACAAAAGAGGAATGTTAATGTTTTTAATTCTAATCATATGATTTGTGACTTGTGTGGAGTTTATCATGCTATTCATACATGTAGGCAAGTCCAACATGTGGATTATTTTGATGAATTTGGGCACTGCAATTCTTATTTTGATCAATATGGTCCTAATCGGTGTAATTTTTATGCTTATGGTTGGGATAATCAATGTACTAATAGTGTTTCTACTTGTTTATATGATTACCAATCCGAATGTATCCAATATGAATCTAAGCCTTTTTGGGAATTAGCTATAGAAAAGTTAGCTAATGCATCTTTACCTTGGGAATTAGAAAGTGAACCATTAGCTAATGATTCTAATCCATCTTGGGTGCTAGCTATAGAAAATTCTTCTAATCAATTTAATTTAACCATAGAAAAGATAGCTAATGCAACCTCCGATCATTTTGCTCAAGTTGAGGATAGGCTAGATGAATTAGCTTCTCACTTTGGTAGAATTCAAGATCAATTACACGCATTGTGTGAAGTTATTTCTTCAAATAATATGCAAAATGACCCTAGAATGAATAGTAGGAATGTTGTATGTGAAAATAGATTGTATTTTGATGAAAATGATGCATCAATATGTGTTTCAATGAAGAAATATCCATTTCATATGATAATATGTTTGGAACTAACTTTGAATCTCAAGATGTGAGTATTAATGATTCATGTTTTACCCCTCTTGAGGAATGTATTGAAAGTATAGGTTTAAAAGGTATTATTGCTCAAGAAAGGCAAGCGGATGTTCCTTTGGTAAGTACTCAAGTGACACACATTCAAGGTAATATCTATGACTCAGTTGATATTCGTAAGCCATTTTCGTCTTTCTTACCATTTGAATATGTGGCTTTTACTATCAAGCTACCTTTTAATGATCCACCACGCTCTATAATGGTGGATTAGTTTTTAACAAGACCTCCTTGAAGAATGAGGTGAAATAGTCAAGCTAATGACTATAAAAAAGCGCTTGTTGGGAGGCAACCCAATATTTTGGTGTTTTATTTCAATTTAGTGTGATTTTAGGATTTTGTTATGCATTGATGTTATTTTGTTTCGTTTGTTTTGTAGGTATTGGAAATAGACGCAAAAGTGACCAAATGAGGTGAAAAAGGCGAAATTTGATTGAGAAACTTCACCCCATGATTTGAGTAAAAGTTGTTTTTGATTTGTTAAATAGGAGTAGAATGTATGTTTTGATCATTTAACATGTGCGCGCATTGATTATTTTGACAAAAGAGTGATCTATAATACATTTTTAGCAATTGGGGCAACAAGTGTAATTTTCAAAAGTGAAACAATTCTGCATAAAAAATTGTAGAAATTTGAAAATGCGACCAAAATACGTGACTTCAAGTTGCGTTTTCTTCGGCCATGTATTCCATTCTGCAACATTAAAACAGAAAATGTAGGCATCAAAACACGACTTTAGGTCGCATTTTCTTGAAATCATGTATTCCCTTCTGCATCATTAAAGCAACAAACGCGACTCCAAAATGTGAGCTCATGGTCGCGTTTTCAAATCCCATTTTTAGGGTTCCTCTTTTAAAAGACAAAACGCAGGCCGCATTTTCTTCTCTTCTTCTCTTTCACCTCATGTATTTCCTCATACACCCTTCACCAATCTCCTCTTACACACCATTTTCTTGCAAGAAACCATCCAACAAATATCATTTGACATTCATAGAGCCTTTTTAACCGATTGAAATTCGCATAGAATATCTCAAAAATTGGATTAAAGTTAGGATTCATAGTTTCTATTTCAAGCCATTGGAGGTCAATTGGGGTGATTTTCATAGACTTTTTGCATCATTTGCATCACCATAGCTCACTTTACCAATTTGGGGTAAATTTTTTGAACTTAACTTGGTATTTTAAAAATTTACCATTCGCATATCTTTTGAGTTTAATGACATATTTTGAATGGTGAATTTGTGATGTTATGTGTTGATGTATATAAGTTCTATTATGCTTATTTAATACTTTTAAGCATGTTTAGATGATCAAATGTGGAAATGTGATAATGTATGCAATGTTTTAATTTATGCATATTCCTATTTTATGATCAATATGGTAATTGCTCGTGGAATGTTGCTAGGCATAAATGAATGGTTCAAATTGCTAAAATGTGACTTGTTTATGATGCTTACATGTATAAATTTGTTTTATGGTGACATTTTGGACAATTTGGTTGCTTAATCTTCATAAAAAGCATAATTGGATGATAAATTTTGAATATGTGAAAATTTTAGCAATTTTAGTGGTATTTTAGGGGTAAAATTGAACATGTGCATAATGTATGTCTCTTAGTTTGAGTTTTGCTCCTAATTTTGTTATTATATGGTGATATTATAATTACCCAGAAAAGGATATATGCTTATACTTCATATTCTAGGTAAAGAAGATACTAATTTTGTTAAATGCATAAAAAGTTTGGAAAATTTAATGTGATGATATGAGACTGAATTTTGGTTGGAATTATTAGACTTGATATTGAAAATGTTATTGTGCTTAAAATTTTTCAAAATTGAGTTTGTTGGTAGGGATATTAGCCCATTTACAAGAGAAAACTCTGTCAAAATTTTTTTCAAAATCTTGTTCAAATTTGCAAAATTGTCCCAAAATATTTCAAATTTTTTCAACTTTATCCAAGGGTAACAAGTTCCATACCATTAGTAACTCAAATTCCTTCTACTTTTGAGATAAATATATGTGGCTTGAAACTTTTTTTCTTATTTAACTTGGAAATGACTAGTATGTGATTATAATTTATACATTTATAGGAAAATATACCGTGTAAAGTGAAGAAAATCATGACTAAATTTTGCAAATTTGATGAATTTCTTCTCTTTACTTGGTTTTATAAGTTAAGTGATGAATATAATCAATAATTACAATAATCTTCTCATGATTATGCTTTTGAGAGACTAATTATTATCTTTGTTTTAAGAAAAAAAAGAAGATAAAAGGAGAAAAAAGAGGGAAAAGACAAAATTAAAAAAGAAGAATAAGACTAATTCTACTCCAATGGTTCTTGTACTTATTAACTAGGAGTTTTCATCTATAAATGTCAACTTTTGCGTAAAACGATAATTGAATTAAGAGTATGCAAAACAACTTGAAAATGTGAAGTATTGAGTAACCAACAATTTTCATCTAAAAATGTTGATCTTCACGTCAAAAGTCACTTTTACAACTTAAGTATATATTTAGTTACGCTATATAAATAAAATCCCTCGTTGAACTTGAGAAAAAGATGATCATGGATTTAAGAAGCATTTTTATTGACCATATGAGTTGCTTGTGAAATTAGGTAAGGATGAGAAATGGAATTGAACTAGTTATAATTATGGTATAATTTGCTCTACTTTACTTGATATTATGAGTACTTGAACTTAATGGAGTAATTGAACAATGGTTATTTACCATGTTTTAAGAAAATGAAGTTGAATAGTGCACATATGTTAATTTTCAAAAGCTTGGATCATTGTTGGTTTGTATTTCTTAATTGCTTGAGGATAAATAGTGGTTTAAGTGTGGGCGAGTTTAATAAGTGCATATTTTGTGTATTCTAAGTGTGTTTTATTAGTTAATTTGGGTATGTTTTATTTAGTTTTATAGCTAATTAGCTAAGTTTCAAGTGAAAATAAACATTTTGTGATTTTAAGTGTGAAGATTGCATTTCTATGGATTTTAATGGTGAAAACTTCATATTTTTGTAGGTTTATTGATTCAATCATCAAATGGCATGAATTGAGAAGATAATTGGATGATTCATTATAGTTTGAAGTGATAAAAAGAGAATATGAAGTGCAAAAGTTGAAATGCAACTCACCATACAAGAAGGAAATTTTCTAGCTTTGACACTTTTTAGTAGTTTGACTATATCTTGAGCTACAAGCATTTGATTAAGGTGATTCTTGTACCATTTTGAATTAAGAGATAGATTTTTCATTTGGTATGAAGACATCAAAGTCCAGTTTAGTCATTTTCATTGTCAAAAAGTCGAAATACAGAAGTGCATTTTCATTGTCGAAAGCTAAAACAGAGTTCTGACAAGTCGAGGATATTTTAATCATTTTGCAGTCCACAAAGGGCTAACTAAAAGGCCCACAACTTTCATGTTTCGTATAAGAGCTAGTTCAGCCTCTATCATCAAGAAAATATCAGTTAAATTTTGTGAGAACCTGAAATTTTTCACATTTTCTAGGCATTATTTTATTTTTGCCTACATTTTTATACTTGCCTTTAAAATATCAAAGTTTCTATACATTTTTATAAGTAAGTACAGTTTTAAATTATTTTCCCAATATAAGTTAGTGTACGTCAAATTTGAAGTGCGTTATAGACGTGGACCCGCTAGTCCGATAAGTGCGATATAATTTTGGTGACTAAGTGATTTTTGTGTTAAGCGATATTATTTTACAAGGTGCTAGGAGATGATAAGAGGTTAGCTAGATAGACTAACCATTGGGAGTGAGAAGATAAGCTTTGAACAAGCAAGGTGCCAAGTGTCGCAAACCCATTGGCGGTTGGATTTGACCAAGACCTTCTTAACTTTACTAAAACCAAATTTTGACCAATTTCTTTCCATTTTTCATCCATCTTGGCCGGCCACTTTGAGGAGAGAAACAAGAGAGACCACTTCAATTTCTAGCTCTCAAACTTGCTCAAATCTTGTGTTTTAGCCAACCAAATTTGAAACTACTCCATACAAGTGATCACTAAGGAAGCTTAAAGGCTTTGGTGGAATTATTTTGGAGCGGGAAAGACTAAGCTACCATTTTTCTTGTGGTTGTAAGGTATTTTGATAACAACATCTTCCTTTGTTCCTAGTAGTTGTAATTTATGGCTTGTGGTTGAGATTTTGATAGTTTTATGCAATATTTCATGAGTTGAGGTGGTGATACGAAACTTTTCAGTTTTATGGTGTAATTTCTGCTCACATGTGAAGTGTAATGGTTGGCCATGATTTACTAGCTTTGATGTATGGAAAATCTTGTGTTTAGGTGCTAGTTTACTTTGCCTAAAGAAATTTTCCAACTTATGTGCACAATTCCAGCTTAGGGTTTCCATTTGGTAGTAATCTATCTTATTTTTGCACTATATGTTCGTCCTTGAGAGAGACCGAATCAGCTCTTGCTCAAAAACATGAAAGTTGTAGTTAATTGAGTTAGCTAGCTACTGGTAAAATTTCAGCTTAATCGGAGCACTGTAGCTTGTGAAATGACTGAAATATCCTTGACTGCCCACAAGCCTTGTTTCACAGACAGTTTTCTGTCCTCTATGAAATTTCGATTTTTGACCATGAAAATGCATGATTTGGCTTTGGAGGTCTTCATAAGGGATGTAGGTATATGTCTTCGCTTCGAAATTCCATAAGATTCGTTTCAATCCGATAAGTGTAGCTTCAGTTGTGGTTGTTATGCTGAAAGGTGTTTTTATAGCCTATGATTTGTATGTAAAATTGTGGTTGATTTGAGATGAGTTGGTGTTGATTCTAGGATGGAAAAGCAAAGGAAAAACAAGGGGAAATGCTGTCCGTTTATTTTCTTGTAATTGGATTGAGTAAAAGTGAGATTTGAAATGTGATTTTGTGATGCATTGGACTTACTTTTCTTAGACATACTTAGGTCCACTCTTATGGTATTAAATGAGTTAAAGTTTACTCAAACTTATACATTTTTCTGCATGATGAATGTGATGACCGTTTTAAACATGATACTTAGTTACAAATGTCAAGTTTTGAACTTCAAATGTTTACTCATTTGCTTTCCAAAACAAAGAGGAGTTGCATAGGATTTTTCGGCCACAAAACCTATTTTAACAAGCAAGATTTTAGATGTGAATTTAAGGGATTTTGTCTTCACCTTGCATGTAATTTTATCCTAGACACTTGTTATACGTTATTTCTTTGCATATGTGTTAGTTTCGAGCCAAACAAAAGCTTTACGAAAATTTGAAAAAAATGCTTTTTCATATCCGGCCAACTTCTGGCTGGATTCTGACGTGGCACTGTTTCATTTGTTTTTCGATAGAATTTTCTAAAACCTTTTTAGTGTAGTTTTATGTTTGGTTTGGGAAACTCTTAGTTACTCATGTTCTTTGATCTAAATGTACTCTTTTCACTTCAAAAATCATATTTATACATTGTCCTAGTAATTATTCGGATTTTCTTCGATTCACCTAAAATTTTGATGGTTGAAGCATAATGTGTTCTCTTGGTTACTCTTAGGGTTCCTTGATGATTGAGAGTGTTATCCGGAAGGATACTTTGGACGTTATTTTGCTTATATAGGTGAGTGTTCTTTGTACGTTATGTTTTCAATGACTATGTGGATTGTTGTGACTATGTGACTATTTGTAAATATTTGATTAAATGTTAAATGTTTTCAATGATTTCTAAAAATAAATTTTGCTAGGCGAGTGTGTACTTTATCGCACTCGACCTAAATGAATGTGAAATTTACAATGATTAAATGATTAAATGTTACATGTGCATGAATGTAAGCCGTTTGGCTGAACTGGGCCCTTACCCTTAGTTGCCGGTCGACTCGAGCCAGAAGCGGACTCGGTCGGGCGATTGGTGACCCTGGGAAAATGTTTGGTATACTCGAGTATGACCACGAAGTTTGGTGGAGACTAGCCAGTGAATTGGTTAGAAGGGGGAAAATGAAATGAATTAATTAATGGCAGGATTTGGGAAATTCTTGAGCTTCTTGATAAAAAATCTTGAAGTTCTTGGATCAACCAAAACTGTTTTGGGGAATTCTTGATTAAACATCACGGGTTTCTTGAAACTTGAGAAGAAAAACTTCAACTTTCTTGGCAAACTTGAACCTTTGATCTGAATATAAGTTGTTGGGACAGAAAATCTGAGTTCTTGAAAGAAAAAAAAATTAGAGAGCCGCAAAAGAAAAAGAAAGAAACGAAAGAAGAAAAAAAAAACCAAAAAAAAGGGAGAGAAAGGAATCATCGGCTCTAGGTTTCCTACTTGGAAACAAGTCCCATTCTTGAAACACTTCTACTCCTAAAGCCTTTGGGATTGAAGTCAGCCAAGGAAACCAAGTCCAAGCCTTCCTAAAACAACCTCAACCTTCCACATCAGATCCAAACAACTTCCACAAACCCGTGTCTTCCCAAAACAAACCAACTAGTTTTCTAAACAAACCCAACCGCCTCTTAGCACTTGTTCCCCAACCGAATTAAAGTTACCATCAAGGGCTAAAACGACTTGCCTTTTACACATCCCAAACAGCCCAAATACTCTATAAACAACCTGCCCGAGCCCAAAAAGAAAACAAAGAACCAAATTCCAGCAATACAAAGGTTCAAACAGTCCACCCGAAGTTTCACTTGATAGAGTCCTTTCCCGAGTCAAACTCTCGCTCTTTGCGGACTAAGTCACTAAAATTTCGATGTGTTTTTCGTGTCCTTTGCTGCCTTTTTGAGTCGTTAGTCAGTCTTAAAATTTCATCTATCCAAACGCCACTTTTGGGAAAAAAACTTGATTGAAGTTTGATTGAACTACTTGGAGAAAATTTCTGATTTCTTCAAGGAAGCAATCAAGGGATTTGAGAAGTGAGTGGTGAGAACATTAGAGCACTTGAGTGATATACGAGAGTGAGCGAAACACGTAAGGGAGCGAGTGAGGTCTGTTCTACTAATGTTTGTTGAGTTTTGTAGGTAATAAAAGTATGAGACAAACAAATGCTCAACTGGAGCTTCACCATCTTGTGCCTAAAGAAGTAAATATTGTGGCATTGCGTGAGATAACTAAGCAATTGGAAATCATCAAAGCTCAAAAAAATGATTGGTTTTATACACGTTGCCACATCAAGGATAAAGTTTGCAGCTTAGCCATTGATAAGGGTTGTGAAGTTAACCTCGCAAGTACTGTCTTGGTTGAGAAATTGAATCTTTCAACCATTGATCATCTTCGACCTTACAAGTTGCAAAGTGATAGTGTGAGGACTCGAAAATTCTATTATTTTAAAAATCCCTAATTTTGGCTAAATTAATTATTTATTTGGATTTTTGTCACGAATAATATTTTTTAGCCTTATTGGACCTAAGTACATGGTTTATAGTATCGTTATATTTTAAAGTGTTTCATTTCAAAAATTATTTTTTTAAAAAAATAATAATAATAATAATAAAAGCCTGATTAGTGAAAAGTGAAAACGTGTCTGAAAACTTTGGCCAATTGGGAGTACAATAAGTTCAAAAATTTGAGACATATACAATGGTCCTAAAATAGACAATTTTAGGTTTAAGCACACAAGTGATAGCTAGTGGTACGATCGTTATAAGAATTTCTCGAAGGTTTCATATTATTGCGCCTAAATTGGAAATACGTGTTTTCACGTGCGCGCTTAATTGAGGGACTTTGGACAATTATTTTGGGACAATTAAGAATGAATAATATTTATATGAATGTAGGTGCCCTAGAGGTTTAGTGCACTAGTGCAACAAACTTAAGGGAAATTGAACACAAAACGCGCGAGTAGGGCACTAGTTGCAATTAAATTTTACGTACTTAAAATATTAGACGGTCGGCGTTCTTTGTACGCAAAAAGGAATCAGACTAACATTCATATCTGCAAGCTTCATGGACGGCTAGCAATTGCAGCAAAGAGCAACCGAAAAACTTCCACCATTTCCTCTACAAACTCCACCAAATTCAACCAAAACTTCGCACACACTTAGCTCTTCACTTGGACAATCACTTGGACAAAGAAGGAGCTGCACATACACGGTTTTCTTGGGGCTTTTGGACACCAAAATCTGACCTTTTAGCACACAAGTAAGGTAACCATGATCCACTCTTCAAATCTTGTTCATTGAAGGCCAACTCACACTTAAGAGCTTGATTATGCTTATGGGTAGCTTATTATTGTTAGAAATTGTTAAATGTGGGCTCTATGAACTCCCACTTTGAGTTGATGGCTGTGATGATGTTTGATGATGGTTTTATTGTTGAATTAGTGTTTCAGGGAGTAGATTAAAGGTGCATTATCGCCAGAAACTTCATTGAGCTCTTGAAGCAAAAAGTTCCCATTTTACCCCTGCTCTGTTCGGTCACTTTAATGCAGAAATTTGAGGATTTAATGGCTTGATTGTGTTGTTTATATGTTTTAGTAGTTGTGTAAAAAGTTTCATTGAAAAAATACTGAGTTTTGGTTGGTCAAACGAATTTATTCCCAAAGCTAGTAATCTGGAAAACGGTTTCGTCGTAATCCAGACCAGTGTTCGTATTTCGTCCATAACTCCGTATTCCGACATCGAAATCAAGTGCCGTTAGTGGCATTTGAAACTAGACGTTCCCATCTTTCCAACGGTATATAATGCACGTTCTGGTTCCATGTGTGTGAACTGCACCACTCATCTGAATTCAGCTGCCCTGTTTCGCCGTTCTGCCGAAATGATTTGATGATGCTGCATCTTTAGGCTTAATTTCGAGCTAGTTGCATGCTGAAACTTAGAACGATTTCTTCTGTGAAATTATATCCCTATGCATGTATTTTCTAACACTATCAACCATGCTCAAATCCGAGTTAAATTGAGTGAGTTATGATCAAGATACGGTGACTGTTTTGTTCTTGAAAGCCTTGGATTTGGACAGATTTGACGTGACATTTGTGGTGGTCTTACTAAATGAATTTCTTGGTACTAAACACCTACCAAATGTACCATGAATGTTTCTTAAACTTTCCTTTCACATATGAACCATGATTGGAGGATTTTCTTAGCCAAACGATTGGATTTGGGAAGAAAAGGATTAAGGGCAGATTGCCTTGAGAATTTTTCCAAACTTTGGTTGATTGGTTAACCACCTTCCCGAAGGTATTTTTCCACGAAATTTGATAGAGAAATACCCTTCATATAGGAGTACCATACTGCAAAATTTGGTGTCAATTCAAGTCCGTTTCGACACTTAACAAAAGGTCCAAAGTCGGAACCAAATCTGGAAATTTTGTAACAGTCTTGAATTTTTCCCAACTTTGAGCTACCATATCTTGGTGCTCGAAACTCCGATTCTCGATCCGTTGGTTCTGCCCTAAACCTTACTTGCACCTCTAATTGAGCTATAAATTTCAAGGGCTGGTTTGCAACGAGTGAATTCTGCCGAATTTCCAAAGTTAGCAAAAAACCAACCCCGGCTCAATCCTGGGTGATCTGGGACAGCAACTTTAAACTCATTTTGAATACCTTCCATTTAGATTCGTGGAACAGTGTCTTCTAGGAACTTTTAGTACTTTCAAAGACGATTCTAACGGTACCAAGTTTATCAATTTTTTACTAGTAGAAAAGAAGTTATGATCTTTCAAAAATTTGACCAAAAATCGAAAAATTCTGAAATTTCAAAGGAAATCCGCATGGGAACTATTCTACCAGAATCCGGCCATGAATCTGGCCAGTTTCTGGCCGGATTATCGGCCGGATTGGTGGTCAAATTTGAAAAAAAGGGAGGTTAGCCACTGCCTCCAATCCGGCCAGAAATCCGGCCGGATTGTGAAGTGGCCATCCCCCTTCCGATTTCGATCGTTCGTTTTGCAATCGTTTCGCACGTACTCGTTTCCATCCAATGATTTAAAAAAAATAAAAATCCGATATTACTCGAGTCTCGTACCTTTTCGAGAATCCAACTTCAAAGACAAGCTTAAACGAAATTTCAAAATACTTCCGAACCCTACTCGTGTTCAACCTTTCACACCACTTGGGGACCTATAGTAATTGTCTACTATTCAATGTTCAGGCACGCACGAGGACCTCCAAGAGGACCCTACCGTGGAAGTTTGAACTCTCAATCCAACCTACTTGCTTGCATATCTTGGTGAACGTCAAGTGTTTGACTACTTGAACTCTATGGTCTTGATTACATGCTTAGCATACTTGATTCTTTGAAAATGGAGTCGAGTGTGTACTTTATCGCACTCGTTCTCATTTGAAACAAATGATTCATGCTTAATATGATTTACCTGGTTTACATGACTTGAAATACTGCTTAAACCTGTCAAATGCCTGAATACATGACATAGTATGCTATGATTACATACGTCGTTGGAGTGAATCTCCTCGACACTTACATGATACACGGGGGACGCCCAAACTCATAGGCCGACCTTGGAACTCGAGCCGGCATGGGCTTGGTCGAGAACCTCGGTGAGCCATGAGATTCACAGAATAAGCTTGATCTATTGAGAGATCTCGCTTGGCATACTCGTGTAGTATCGCCTTATAAATGTCGTGCGGGCCCGAAGCGGTGTATGGTGGACGGATGAGAAGTAAGTGGTGAACTACGGATATGAAAATATCAACCCGGGTGACGGAGAGTCATCACGGGGAGATATACGAATGACATCGGCAAAATGTGGAACTTAACTCCTGAGAGCTACTATATCCTTGAATTATTTTTGGTTACATTTTGTTGGCATTATTAATTGCTTTCAAATTATTACTTGAATTGTAAATTGGGCTTGTTACCTGAGCTATGTGCCTGCATGTGTGTTCTTGGCCTCACGAGCGTTTTGCTCACCCTGTAGATTTGTTTTCCTTAACAGGTTTGAACTCGGAGGTGAAATGGAGAAACCCTCTTAATGTACTTTTGTTTAGGGTTTGCTATTACTCTTGGTTATGCCTTTGGTTTTGGATTGTACTTTTGGGTATGGAAATGTAACTTTTGGGGCGAAATGTATTTTGTATACCGACGTGTGGATTGAATAATGGATGACGATTATTAAGCTTGAACGCTTCCGTATTTATTGTATCTAAGTTATTGGCCTGTATTGTGTGGTCCGGCTATAAGTTGAAATGGAATTGCTTGAGTCCTGGCGAGAGCTAGGCAGGCGTCCCGCGGATACCCTTTGGTTCGTCTTAGGGAGAAGTGGGGGCGCCACAGATAGTGGTGATATTTGGGTAACTAAGCACACACTTGTTCCTTTTAGTATTGGCCAATACATGGATGAGGTGTTATGTGATGTAGTTCCCATTCAAGTGACGCATGTGCTGTTGGGACAATGGTGGATGTTTAATCGAGAAGCCAAATATGATGGATATACTAATAAGTATTCCTTCACATTTAATTGCCGTCGTACCAGGCTTGTGTCGCTTAATTCTAAGCAACTTTGTATTGATCTAACATACATGAAGAGTGAGCATGAGCGTTATAGTATGAAGAAAGAGTTAGATGAGGAAATTGTGACTGAAGTGATAAAATTCGAGGGAGTTGAAAAGGAGAAAGAGGTTGAGAATAATGAGAGGAAAAAGTCAGCTACTGAGCATGAGAAAGAGATTAAAAATTCTGAGTAAGCTGATTGTGAGAAAGGATGTGAGATCATATGTTTTTTCGAACGATCTTAACTCTACTTTGTTTAGTGTTTCTACTTTTATGCAGGTTAAGCAAGGAAAAATTGAGTTGATCTTGGCATGTTCTATGCCTAAATCCATTGGTGAATATCAAACTTATTCATGGATTTTGCATCTTAAGTGTTGTATCTCTTTGTCATCCATTGATGTTCAACTTCAACCATGAGCCTGATTTGCTTGTTGGGAGGAATAATGAAGTTTCAAAAGGAGTTTCTACACTTGAAACTTGTTATAAACTTCCTTCTTATTTCGTTGGTGATAATTCTTTCCTCATTGATCCAAATTCTGATTCCTTACAACCTGATTTTATTCTTCAATTTGAAGGTTCAAAAGCTACCTATCTCGATCTTCCTCCATTTGTGCAAGATAGGCCATACCAACAACAACTTGGAATGAATTTTGTAACTTTGCACAATCATAATCGGGACTTTTCTAACCTAATTGAGCATCATTATGAAGATCCTTATCTTGTGAATGTGAATGGTAAGTTTTCAAGTGATTTTGTACCTACAAATGCTAATTGTGTGATTTATTGTGTAGGTCCAAATTCGACAATTCATGACAAAAGACTGATTAGAGAGATTTGGAGTGGAACCTGGAATTTTCACAAGCTTTATACAAGATGTTTATTGTCTTGGAGAAAGTCTTTGTTCAAAAGCATGATAAGGCAAACCAAACGACATGCAACATGGCTTGCAGTCATTCATCTATTTCCAACCTTATTGTCCTTTAAGCGCACCATCGATTTGGGGACAAATCGCTTTCAAGAGGAGGGGAATGATATGATCTAGATCCCCCACTCCAGCCCACAACTCCGTTCAAGTAGCCCGATCACAAGAACTCATGCCAAAAAGATGTGTGAATCCCTTCAAGCTCTTGTATGCACTATCCAAGAGAGAATTGGAGATGATTTGAAGATCATTGAAGGCTTGGACAATGAGGAGTCAACAATATACACCTTACTCCAAGTCGAAGAGCACGTGAGACAAGTGAAGACTAGTGATTGGAAGATCAAGGGCAATTTAGTCATTTAACCACTATTTTTGTTATTTATTTGTTAAATAAAGTCGGCCATCAATAACCTAGTCTTGGCCGACCAATAGCTAATGGATTTGAGTAGTAGAATCGGCCCAAAGGCCTAGCCCAGCCGAATTTAGAGTTTTCCAAACCACTTTAGGTTTTAGTCAAGTGAATCCAATTCACTTTTGGTTGTCAATTGTATGGCTATATATAACCAAGGCAAGAGACCTTTACAATCAGTTTTTGAATCAATAAAATTGTGAGTTTTCATTTTTCTCTTTCCAAGAGAGTGTGAGGACCCGTAATTTTCTTAGTTTCTAGGTTTTATTTTCTTTTAATTGCACGTTTTTCCACATTTTCTTTATTCAAAAAATTTTAAAAATAATTTTTATGAGTAAATATTATTTTTAAATGATTTTTCTAGTATCGGTTAGTTTTTGAAAAATTAGGAGCGTATATCGGACGTGGGACCCGTTAGTGCGAAAAGTTCGGTAAAATTCGGCCAATTAGGTTAAGTGTTGGATACCGGATTTATTTTAGCAGGTGTTAAGAGATAATTAGAGGATACCCAATGGATGAGAGATGGAGAGACAAAAGGATAATTATGCATTAATAAGGGTGATAAGTGTCACATTGTGATGGAATCTTAAGTTTGACCACTATTCATAACTTTACCATTTAATCAAAATTGGCCAAAAAATCATCTTCATTTCTTTCCCTCTTGGCCGAACTACTCTAGGGAGAAAAGAAAAAAAATCTTCAACTTTCTTCATCTCAAATCTTGCTCAAGCTTGCAATCCAACCGATTAAACTTGAAAGTTCTCCATAAAAATCCTTCTCTTAGTAGTAGTAAGGTTGTTGATGAAGTGGTTTGGAAGAAAGTGGTGTGTAGTTGCTTCCTTTCTTGCATTTTAAGGTGAGTAGCTAGGGAATTCTTTCTTTGGTCTTGATAATGTCAAATTAATGACTTGTGGTGGTTATAAGTGTGATTTTGTGAAATATTTCATGACTTTTAGTTGAGTTTGGTGAATTTTATATTTAATCTTGATTTTTCTGTTCTATATGTGTTTGATAGTGTGTGGCCATGGATTATGGCTTGGGATGGTTTAGAATGAAGCTATAGTGCATAAATTGTGGCTATGTGCGGAAAATTTCCGCTTTGAAAGGAAATTTCGGAATTAGGGTTTCAATTAACCCCATTCTGCCAGGTACTATTTCTCCTAGTTAGAGGCTGAATTAGTCTTGGGTTAAAACATGAAAGTTGTATAGAATGATATTTTATAGTTGCCTTCAAAATTTCAGCCCAATCGGAGCAATGTAGCCTATGAAAAGACCGAAATACCCCTACTGGCCTGTTTCTGTCCGAAACTGATAATCAGCTTCTGTAATTAGTTAGTTTGACTAGGAATACTACTGATTTGGTTGTCAATGTCTTCTTAAGAATTATATCCTTGTATCTTAGCTTTCAAATGGCTTTTGAATTACCTGAATCGGAGTCGTGTGTGCTGAGATATACTTGAATGAATCAGGACTGCTCGTTGAATTTCACAGTGAGTTTCGAACTGAAAAATCTGGGGTTGTTTTGGTAATTTTGACCTAGTTAGGGTAAGAACTGGACTAAGTAGTCTTCATCAAAGTTATATCCCTCTGTCTTAGCTTCGAAACGGTATAACTTGCACTTCAATCCAATGAGCGTAGTTTCGGTTAGGTCCGATACGCTAAGTAGCAGTGAATCTGCCTTTTTGGTTCCTTAGCTTAAAGCTTATTTCCGGTCATTTTTCTGGCTAAATCTTGTACTTGGATGATTTTGAGCCTATTGAACGGCTGTGGTGATGAATTTATATTGTGTAAGACTTTGGGATTGATTGAGGAAAATAATGAAGCCATAAGTGACTGGGAAAATAGGTAAATACAGAGGGCATGCTGCCCAAAATTTTAGGGCTATGCGATTCCTTCAATTGAGTTGATCTTAGTATAAATGAAGGGTTTTGGGGGTTGTTTGTAACCCTAGGACCAACTGTTATCTTTTGTTCAAAAGTTATATTTTATTCTTTTGTACTAGTACTTAACCTGGAAAGGCGTACGACACGTAGTCGAGTCTCACTTGTGCATTCCGTTTACTCGATTTTGGATGTGAAACCTTCAATTGTTTTACTTTGATGATTTTAGGGTTTCTTGGCGATTAAATCCAGTTTGAAGTGAAAACTTTTGAAGTATCTGTACTTGAACCGGTGAGTGTACCACTTCCCTCATTTGCTGCTTAACTTGGTTTCTGCCCTTGCAATCTGCGATTTAAATGACTGCACTATCTATTTATTCTGTTTGAAACGAGAGTGTACTTTATCACACTCGTTCTCTTGTCTGTCCATATGCCTATTTACTGTGTATAATCTGTTAACTGTATCTGAGTCTGTTCGGACGTCATTTGGAGGCTGGTATCCAACGACCTTTATGTGACCTCTGAGCTCAACACCTGTGGCTAGTTACTCAAATCGGGCCGGCAAGGGCCTGGTCGATTAGATAACGAACCACGGTAGTCTGTTTTGTGAATCATTGGGTATTGAGACTCTTGATTCCGGTATACTCGAGTATTACCATTACTGTTCCTGAATGGAGTTCGGGCCCGGTAGGGGTATGTTTGGTGGACTGAAATTGGTGTAAAGTGGGGTTTACGGATATGTTGGTTCTATGTACGTTGACGGAGAGTCAACGGGTTCGGATCAAGTACTGCAAATGAAAATCTGGCTCTTGAGAGCCACCTGTATCCTTTCCCTGTGAATCACTATGTCTAACTGCTTTCCTTTATATTTGGTATATGTGTATCTGACTGGTTAACGTGAAAGGCGATGATTTTACCCCTATATGATTGGTACCTCATTGAGCGTAAGTTCACCCCTTTCTTTTGCCTTTGTTTTCCTTACAGGGAACCACTTTTAGGGACTATGATGTTTTGAAGCACGAGTTGAGCTAGTTTTAATAAATTTTGTAAAGCTCCTCGATAGTTGGAAAAATCCTAAATGTATTTTGATCCAATTATCTTCCTTATGTTTTGTAAATTACAAACGTATGTGTATAACACTGTTTAACCCTGTTTATGTGTCCTTCCGAGTTGTATGACATGGTACCCACTATTCATCGACGGTTTTGATTTTCGTTTGGCTATTTTGCGATTTTGACTTGTTTGAGCGCGTTTTTATTTTTCCGAAACGTTTTAGATCGTGTTTAACTGCACCGTTAGTCCTGGCGAGAGTTGGGCAGGCAGTCCGCTAACCTCTTTGGTTCGCCTTAGGGGAAGGTGGGGCTGTCACAGAGAGTTTCTTTGAATATTTGAGAATCTTTCTCAAGTTATTCAAGTGAACTTATCAATCAAGTAACTCCTTGGTTGTGGTGTTCCTCTACCTATAGTTTGGTTCGCTAATTCGTTAAGTAGTGGGTTGAGATAGTATCAACATTGTTCGCTACTTTGGGGATTAGATTGGGTCAAATTTCCGCTGCCAAACCGTTGGCAATTCGTTGTCTAGATCGCGTCCAAGTGGGTTCACATCAGTAGAGGCACTGTAGCGGGTAATGTAGCACTACGAAAATTTTTGCTATAAATACCCCTCAAACCCAACACATTCCACACACCATTCTAACACCATTTCTTCAAGACTACTTCTCTCTCTAACTTGAAGAAATTCTCCTCCCTCTCTCTACAAACTAGTTTTTAGATTTTAGTTTTTAGTTTTCATCAAACAAAGAAGCAAGCCTTGAGCAAGTTTCATATCCTGTAAGTGTTCTTATATTTTGTTATTCAATCTTAATCAATCAAATGGTCGTCTGAGCCGCCTCATATTTATATTCATTTACTTATTTTATTTTGTTTTGATTATACTAACCATCTATGGTCGGTTATACTGCCTGAGCTAACTTACTAACTTTTACATTCTGTTATTTACATTCTGTTTATACATGGTTGGTTCAACCGCCTATACTAACTAGTGGCAGTCCGACTGCGACTCACTTCCTAACATTTATACTTTCAATTCCCTCTGCTTTATTTGCTTTCCTGATTTAAGGGGTTAACCCCTTGTATATTTATTCGGGCTTCTTCCTGATATTTGTCAAAAAATTATTTTCTTTTAAAATGGTTGTGGTTTGCAAAGAATTCAGATCTAAGTTTTTCTTTGTCAATCTTGAATTCAGGAGATTTGTTTTCTAGTTTTCTTTGAATAAGAATTGATTGTTCTATCCGACCAATTCTAGTTTGCAGATCATCCAATGGTTTGTTGTTTAAAGAAGAATTAGGGGATATAAAGTATGTTTTAACAGATGAATTCATTAGTAAAAATAAGCAAAATAAATAAATATTTAAATACACAAAAAGATTTAAACAACTTATAATCCTCGTCCCTTTGGCACAGAATCTTTCAGGATCCATGGAGAATAACCATTTTTCTAAACAGATTATAAATGATAGTGAGAAAACCACAAGAACAGATCTAATCTTTTGAAAAAAATTAACTATACATGGCGACCATATTTCCATCATAATAAAGATAGTAATAAACCTACAAGAACACTTTTATGACTTTTTGAGAAAAACAAAATAACATATTCATTTTTTTGACTGGTATGAGTCTCAAACATTTAAGGTGTCTGTACTAGAACTCGAAAATCCAGTCCAAAATATTTTAGAACCTGCATCCTCTATGTCAAAAACCATAGAAACTCAGGTTTTTACATCAGATCTTATTGATCCGGTTCAAACTAAATCAAAACCTATAGATCTGTCTCGAACAACCCATACACTAGAATCCTCTCATAAACTTTCAGAATCCATAGATCCATCAAAATCAATCCATATCAACCCAATAGATATAGATCTACCAGATTCTCCCGTGGATCTATCAAACCAAGAGTCTATTAAAACTTCAAAACTGCTAGTATCCGGTCAACCAAAAGATAATTCTGTTAATACCACTAGTCTTGATATTAGAAAAGACATAAGAAATTCCTTAGACATAGGATATTCCTCAATATATGTCTTAACTAAAACTCAACCTAGTGTCAAACTTATAACTGTTAAAGATCTTCAAACAGAAATTACTTCGCTTAATAAAGAAGTCAAATCTATCAAAAATACAGCCCAATCAAACACTAAAGAAGATGTAATTAAAAATTCTTCTCAGTCAAAAATAATATCCTATAAAAAATATTTTGTTCTTATAAGATTGGTTATTAGTGACAATTATACTGCAGAAACAGAAGCTTTATTTGACACAGGAGCTGATCTTAGCTGTATTCAAGAAGGTCTTATTCCAACAAGGTTTTTTGAAAAAACAAAGGAAAGCCTTAAAGGAGCCAATGGTTCCCAATTAAATATTCAATTCAAATTTTCAAATATCCAAGTTCAATTTTCTTCTGTATCCATCAAAAAACATTTCTCTTGGCAAAAGACCTAACCAATAATGTTACTCTTTGAACAACTTTTGTCACCAAACTTATTCCTTATCTGACCACTGATGAAGCTATCATACCCCAAAATTATGGGCAAGATGCTCTCTTACCTTTTTCCAGAAAAATAATTCAAAAAACATTAAATTATCTATCTCTCAAACATAGCCAAATCAATTTCTTAAAAGAAGAAATTGCCTACAAAAAGATAGATGAACAGCTCAAGAAATTAGAAATTCAACAAAAATCCAGAATCTGTAAACAAGAATCCAAGGAATGGTTTGTTCAGAAGTTCCAAATGCATTTTGGACAAGAAAACAGCATACTGTCCACCTTCCTTATAAACCTAACTTTGAGGAAAAGAATATTCCAACAAAAGCCAGACCTATACAAATGAATTAGGAACTGTTTCAACATTGTCAAAAGGAAATTAATGACCTCTTATCCAAAGGCATTATTAGTCCAAGTCAATCTCCATGGAGCTTGTGACGGCCCCACTTTCCCCTAAGGCGAACCAAAGGGTTCAGCGGACCTCCTGCCGAACTCTCGCCAGGACTCACTCACTCATACCTCAAGAAAAATAACATACATCCATAGAAAATGAATAACACATCCACTTCAACTTAATATATATATTGATGCTCAAATACAGATACAAAGTTTCTACACGCCAAAAACTTCAAAGTGTTTACATTTCGAGTACAATCAACCCTCGTCAGGTACTAGCGTGAGTACAAATTCAAATTCAAAACAACTAGACTATGCTAGTCTGTACACGTCTCACGCCTCGCTCATACCCCTGTAAGGAAAACAAATGGCATGGAATGAGTTAAAAGCCCAGTGAGGTTCCAAATAACAGATTGACCATTTTTAAAAGTGCAGGTATCACGTAGCAAAATAATGAGCATGAAAAGTTCATAAAAGTGAACAATAATACTTCAAGTATCAAATCTCCAAGTGACCGAGTGTAAAAGTTTTTCAGAAGAAATAATAATCCAATAAGCAATAATCAGTCCAAAGTATAAGGATACGGATGGCTCTCAGGAGCCAAATTCCCATTGCATCACCAGAGTTTGATCAAGTAATAGTTGACACTCCGTCAACTTTCAAGTAAGTAACCAATCCAGTAGAGCACCACTTAAACTACTCTCCGTCCACCATTCACATCCCCTACTGGATCCAAAATCCTCAATAAACACTGGTGGTAATATTCGAGTATACCGATTAGTCGAGGAGATAACACTCCACTCGACAACACTAGATACCCATGGTTCGTTATCTAATCGACCAAGCCCTTGCTGGCTTGACTCGATTAACTAGCCAGTGGGGTTTGGGTTCCCAAGATTATCGATGAGATAACATCTCCAATCGACTGAATCAAAATAAAAGTACGGAGACGGGAATGAGAGGCAGCTCCCACTCGGATTGAGTGTGGTACATACTGCCGCTCCGCACTTACAACTCAAGTACAAGTATATCAAGTTAATTGCATCAATAAACAAGTATATACCATATTAGGACAAGTGCGATAAAGTACACTCTTGCCCGATCAACAAATCTCATATCATTTATTTACATTGATCAAGTATTGAAAATAAGTGTCCAGTTCAATCAGGTATTTGGAATGTGACGCCCGAAGGAAAAGAAAAGGGAAAATTTTCCTTATTTATTTTATTTTCCGCGTGCATTTCTTTTACTTTATTTTATTATCAAAATTTTCCGGAGACTTTTATAAGTGAATATAGTTTTCGAATCCTTTTTCTAGTATAAGTTAGTTCATAAGAAATAAAGAGTGTATATCGGACGTGGGACCCGCTAGTGGCGTTAAGTGCGATAAATTCGACCGATTAGATTATGTTTTGTATACCGGGATTAATATACTAGGTGTTAGGAGATAATTGGAGGTTAGTTAGATAGATTACCATTGAGAGACAAGAGGATAAGTTTGAAAACAAAAGGTGCCAAGTGTCGCGATTTGGTTGGTGTTGGACTTTGACTATTTTTCCTCCACCTTTACTAAACCCAAAATTTGACCAAGATCATCTTCATTTCCTCCTAGAGCTGGCCAAAATTTGGAGAGCAAAAGAGAGAGAAAATCTTCATCTTTCACTTCAATTTCTTGCCCAAATCTTGAGTTTCAACCGATTAATTTGCAAACTACTCCATAAAACTTACTTCCCAAGTAGTTTTCAAGGTATTTGTGGAGTTATTTTTGGAGGACAAAGCCTAAGCTACCATCTTTCTTAGGGAGATAAGATAAATTGTCAAGAAACTCCTTCTTTACTTCAATTATGGGCAATTTGTGGTTATAGTTGTTGAATTAGTAATTTTGTGAGAGAATTATATGGGTTGAAGTAGGTTTATGAAAATTTCAGTTTCTTGGTGAATTTTCTGCCCTAATATGAAGATTAATGATTAGTTATGGTTTGATAGCTTTGATATGTGAAATAGCTAGTGTTTAAATGTTAGTTTACTTGGCCTAAAGAAATTTTTGGTTTGTAAGCATAAATTCCAGCTTGGATGAAAACCTGCCTTGCTTCTGCCCGGTTCTATTTCACCATGTTAGAGGCCGAACTAACTTTAGCACAAAACATGAAAGTTGTAGAGAATGATTTTTATAGTTGGCTACAAACTTTCAGCCCGATCGGAGTACTGTAGAATGTGAAATGACCGAAATACCCTTGACTGCCCATGAGCCCTGTTTCGCGCCCAGATTTCTATTTTCGTGGAAATTTCCATTTTTGACCATGGAAATGCATGATTTGGCTTTGGAGGTCTCATAAGAAATGTAGGTATATGTCTTGGCTTCGAAACGCCATAAGATTCGTTTCAATCCGATAAGGGTAGGTTCAGTTATGGATATTGTACCGAAAGGTGTATTTGTTAGTTTATGATGTGTATGTGGTTGATTTGAGATGAATTGGTGTTGCTTGTAGGATGGAAAAGTAAGGAAATTAAGGGGAAATGCTGTCCGATCTTTGAAAGCATTTGATTGCTTTGAGTTTGAGTTGAAGGCCTTGGACTTGATCGAGAAAATTGTCTATGATGGATGAGGATTATGAGCCGTGGTTGGTGAGTGACCCTAAACTATTTCCAAATCTACTTATGAACTGTTTCCTGCATTCTTTATTCAATTGCATATCATGCGTGCTTGCATGGGAGTTCATGGTATGTTTTGGCTTCAATGAGTTCTTGGGGAGTCTTGTGCTGAACACCAACGTCTCTATCACTTGTTTATGTTCGTTTGGAGCTCAAAAAGGGGCTCCATCTTACTGTTCAACGTTAAATTATCTATTTGAGCGTTGGATGTTTAAGTGCAATGATTTCACTGGCTCACCAAAGCAAAAATACATACATTTGATCTCGAAATCATGACATCATCGAAATGCATTGTTGTGAAATATATTTGATTACTGATTTTACTGGTTACTCGCTGAGCTTCTAACTCACCCCAAAACTATTTTATTCCCCTCCACAGGGCTCGAGGCGAAGGAAGTGCTTGTAGTACTTATTCATGTGGCTGGATGGATTATCTCCTGTATAGTTTGAGTTTTAGATTTCTCTTGTGTAATAGTTGGGTTTGTATGAATGTTTGGACTTGAATGGATGTACGTGTACGTTCCACGCTTGGGAATTAGTTTCCTGCGTATGTGATATGTAATTCTTGGAGAATTTGATGCAATATTTGAGATTTATATTGTAATTTGTTTAAGGATTATAGTGAGTGAGTGAGTCCCGGCGAGAGTTGGGCAGGCGGTCAGCCGAACCCTTTGGTTCGCTTTAGGGGGAGGTGGGGCTGTTACATGGAAGCACTCACCAAAGGTCTAGTGCCTCTCAAAAGTCACGTTCAGATCCAACTCCTTGGTTGGAGTCCAAATCTGTGATAAAAGATTATTTGCGAATGTAAAACTCTCTAGAGTTCGAAATATAGGAGTTTCGCTTCAATAAAATCAAGTAAATGAAATTCGCTTAAGTAGTATTCAAGATACTGATCAAATTCCGAAAAGGTCATGCTCGCTCTTAAAACTTTGAAACTTTGAATCAATTATACTTTGAAATACCATTTGAGTCGAAGAAATGGAGAAAACGTATTTCTATTAGTCGTAACTTTCATTTTTCCAAGGATATAAGTTTCGGCCGAATTCTAACCCATATACCTTGATAAGAGAATACGTAAATTGTGAGAACCCGTATTTTCCCTTAATGTTTTTCCTAGGGTTTTTCCCCTTTAATTGCATGTTTTCTGCATTTTCTGGCTTAGAAAAATTTTCCTGGTGGATTTTATGCGTTATTATAGTTTTTAGATGTTCGAGCGCGCTTTTACTTTCCCGAAACGTATTAGATCGACGTGACCTGATCCGTAGTCCTGGCGAGAGCTGGTCAGGCAGTCCGCTAACCCCTTTGGTTCGCCTTAGGGGAAAGTGGGGCTGTTACATAAATATCCTAGATTGCTCAAGTGGTATTCGTCCTCAAATCCTTACCTAGTCCTCGAGTGCAAATTTGGGCAACACGCCCTTTATATTTACCTATTTTCCAGCCATTTATGGCTTCATTCTTTTTCTCAATCAGCCCCAAAGTCATACACAAAAATCATCTCATTA